>NW_025112997.1:3452946-3455082 GCF_010416935.1 Polistes fuscatus | reverse complement strand
AGATATTGTAGTTATCCAATGTATTTTGTATTGTGTGTATGTGGTTGTGTGTGTGTGGGTGTTTTTAGAAGAAAGATTATATATTTGATTGGTTTTATTTATTACTATTGATTAATAATTATTATTTACGGATGATTAAATTTTGTAACTATTATATTAGATAGAATTTTGGTTTAATCTAAAATTTTATTTGAATATATTTCATAATTATTCACAGGAATAATTTCATAGATTTTACTTATATATTATTAATTCGTAATATAAAATAACATCCTAGATTTTGTCAGGAAAAAAAAAAGAATACGTTTGAACAAGAATATAAATTATAGATGTAATTATTAATAAAAATCATATCGTTTTTAAATATCGTATTATTCGGAAATATTTGAATAAATGACTTTTCGTATTCTGTTAATAAAATCATAAAATTTTTAGAATTTGAAATATAACTAGTATGCATCAAAGGAAAATAAAAAGGATTGTTATCGGTTAGAGACACCAGTAATACGTAAACTTTATTATCTATTATCTACATTAGCGATAAAAATCATATCAATTGTGATACACGATTCGAATCATTCAATATTCTTTCATAAACTTGTCTAAAAATCGAACATTATTACTATATCATCGAATAATTTTTATTTATAATATTTTTAATATAATTAAAAAAAAAAAAGAATAGGTATCATTGTGTTTTGCTTAAGCAAAGAAACGAATCATCAAAGATTGAGTAAGACACTCGAGTGAATTCTTTGTAAGAATAAGAATCAATGACATCGTTTTTCAAACGTGATTTGAAGAAAAAAAAAATTGAGAAAGAGGTATATATATATATATATAAAAGGGTATTTCTTTTTTGAAAAAAGTGTTTTGAAAACTGTATTTTGACACACCCATACACACATACAAACTTATATATTTATATACTACAAATAAAATACACGTGTTAATTTGTACGTTTTGTTAAAATAAAAATAAAAAAAAAAAAGATTTCAGAAAGATGATACATACCATCATACACGATGGTGAGGAGAGAGGGGGGTGGTGGTGGTGGTGACCATATCGAAAAGATTTCTCACCGTATAAAGATAAGATGAAAAAGTGAAAAGATAAAGAGAAGGAACGAGAGAGATAAGAAATAAAACATGCACACACATTGGAACTAAAGATATGCATTACAAGACACGTTTGAAACATCACGAATCACAGAGCCTGCTGACTAGTACTTCTACATATGTTGGAATTTATAAACCAGGTTGCTAAGCGTGTGTCCTTACTGATATAACCGTGTCTTCTTTTTTTTATTCTCAATCTTTTCAAGAATTAAATAACACACAGATACACACACATTTTCGTTACTTTAAAATTGTCAAACTTGTTTTAAAAAATATCTCACATTTTCGTGCACATATATTTATTAATTTTTTTTTTAATACAATTCAATTCAATTCAATACCATTCGAAAAAAGATACAAAAAATATTTCCAACTTTTCGTATAATTACACGTACGCACGTTTGTTAAAATTTTTATTGTTAATCGGTAAAAATCCTTCAGAAAAATATTTCTAATCTCTTTGCACGCGTGTTTGTTAATTTCTTTTCTTTTTGTTTTTTTTTTTTTAAGGCTGTAAAATTCCTTTAGAAAAATAATCGAAAATTTTTACGTATACGTGTTTCAGACGATTTGGGCTTCTTTTTTTTTTCCTAATTTTTTGTTCTCGAAAGAAATGAATACTCGAGGAATTTGTGGAATAAGACGGTTGGAATAGTTTCTAGGAAGAAATTTAAATGGACGGACAGACGGTAATTCCTGGG
Organism: Polistes fuscatus; assembly: GCF_010416935.1. Classification (NCBI taxonomy): domain Eukaryota; kingdom Metazoa; phylum Arthropoda; class Insecta; order Hymenoptera; family Vespidae; genus Polistes; species Polistes fuscatus. The sequence continues at coordinate 3,453,263 of NW_025112997.1, read as the reverse complement.
AAAAAGACCCTTTAACAAAAGTTAGCCCTTCAAAGGGATTTATACACGTTCTCTATAATGTTGTTCCCTTTTCGTCCTTTTTGGGTCTAAAGTTTCATTTTACCAAGAAATATTTCTTCTTCCCTTGTGTTAAACTGTCAAAATATTTTGTAGACATTTATATGTAAACAATTAATTGTATTACAACAATCAGATACGAAAAAAAAATCCTAAGATCATCGTAACGAAAAAAAGAAAAGAAAAAGAAAGAAAAACACATAAATATAATTGATAATAAATTTGATAATATTAATTATTATTTATTATTTTATTATTTT
>NW_025112997.1:3411696-3446025 GCF_010416935.1 Polistes fuscatus | reverse complement strand
TCGTGTGCAGGTTCGTAACTCCTGTATGGAACAAACGGACTAACCCTTTCTTTTTCTCGTTCTATTCCTTTCTCTCTCTCTCTCTCTCTCTCTTTTATTTTTTTTATTTGCTTTTCTCTCTCTCTCTCTTTCTCTCTCATCATTTGTTTATTTCGTCTTCGCGAATATAATTGTGACGATTAAAGGCAAGTTGCTCGATATTGAGCTCGTAAAACGCATTGTGCGTTGTCTCAAACACAATCCCTAGGAAGTGCAAGTCTCAACCAATCGTAATATTCCTTTAACTGATTCTTTCTGAAATCTTAATTGTTTATTCATTAATCTTTTTTTCTTTTTCTTTTTTTACTTACAACAACTTTTTTATGTATACGTGTATATATATACGTGTTTATGTTAATTCATATTTATTGGGTCGAGTCGTAAGTAACTTTCGATGCACAATTAAATTGCGAATGAATAATAAATTAATATAATTTTGTTATATTTTAATGAGAAAGGAGAATAAATGTTTAATAATAAAAAAAAGGTTAAACTTATGGACTCGATCTAATGTAATATATTATAATCAGTATATAGATGTTTTTTTATCATATAAATTTACATGCGCATAATTGCAAGTAGTTCTTATAATTCATAGATCATAATATGAGATCCATGATACGATATTACCCTGTGCTATTTTTTTTTTTTTTCATTTACATTTTTCTTCTCGTCACACTTTTTCGTATACGTTTTTGTCACTTATCTACTTATTCGTTAATCTTCTTGTTTTTTTTTGTTTTTTTTTTTAAGTCATCTTTATCGTTAATTAAATCACAAATCATCATAGATCATTTTTTTCATTCATCTTTATTATTTCACTACCTCATAGATTAGTTTTGATTTATCTCGACATTATTATCTCCTACGTAATAAATCATAAATCTTTTCTTTTTTGTTTCATTTTTTATTTGATTCATAATACCTATCGTTTATTATTTCATAGATCGCGAATCGTTATTATTTTTGTCATCGTTGTAACATATTCTAGATTATAAATCCATACGTCATTTCAGTTTTTATTCTTTTGTTCTTATCCTTTATTATTTATATCATAGATTACATATCATCATTCTTATTTAATCTTTTAACACAAACTTATATTTTGCATCATCCTTATCCTTTATCCATCATAGATAACAAAAAAAAACCACTTTTTCTTTTTTTAAATCATCCTTATGATTTTCTTAATCACAGATCATAGATCATCATTTCCGAATCATTTATCGTCATAAAATATTGTCATATACATTGTCATATCACTTACAACATCCCAATGATCGTGTATCATTATTTTTTTTTTGTTTAAATAATTGTTACAATTTTCCAGATGGTAGATCATAAAAATCTCATCATTCTTATATTAACTTTTTTAATTTATAAAATATATTATATTTTATTTTTTATTTATTAAATTTATATATTATATTATATTTATATTTATATATATTTATAATTTATATTAATATTCTTTCTTATCCTTAACTACTGGCCAACGAATAATATTTTTGGAAATGATCGTTTCCAATTTTTTGTCTCCGATAGATCGATCATAGATCATAGATCATCATAATCTCGTGTTTGAGTAATCTTGGATCATGAACTATTTCTCGATCAAGTGTATTCCTTTCACACTTTCTCTCTTTCTTTATTTCTTTCTTTCTTTCTCTCACTCTTTGTCAGCTTCGCAACATCCGGCCTGTCCTCCAAGGCCACGCAAGATCACATAAATCGCGGTCGTTGAACCTTGCTGCCTCTCTCGATGCGCACATTGCGCCGGAATGAAAGGAGAGAGGCGCCAAGAGGAGGAGATAAACGCACACGTGCTTTGATAGGTACTACTTGGTAAATGCCCAACCTCTCCCCCCCCATTCCCCCCATTACCACCCTATACTTTCTCACTAACCTTATCGGTCTATGATAAAATATGATAACATCCTGTCGTATACTACTTTCTTCTTCGGTTTATTTTTTCTTCATTATTCTTATTATTAATCATTTTATTCTTCTTCTTCTTCTTCTTCTTCTTCTTCTCTTCGTCATCTTTTTTTTCCAAAGATAACAACGTTAATGTGTACGAGACGATAAGAAGAAGAAGAAGAAGAAGAAGTAGAATGATTTATGAAAATTATTCAAAAGATATTTAGGAAATATTTTTCTAGGAAGTTTTTTTTACCAAAGAAAATGTCATGAAAATTATTCGATTTTCTCGTAAATATTTGATATATTTTTGAAATAATATTGCGCAGTTGAAGATAATTTATTCAAATTGTATGGGAATAAGTTGAAATTGATTTTCTTCGTTGATCAATTTTCTTTCCTTTGTTTAGTTTCATTTGTATTTTGATTATTATATCGTTTTTGACTGATCGTAAAAGAATTGAAAAAGACAAGGCAGAAAAGTTGTAATAAACAGCCGAGTGAATCTTGTCGAGGAGTATCATCCACCAAGGACATCGTCTTCAGGAACCAGTCCTACTGCGAAAAACACAGCCTCGTCGAATGCACCCGACGGGTTGACTTCTACCCGTATACGTGTGTATGCGTATATGTGTGTGTGTGTATGTCTATGTATTTCTGTGAGAAAGGCTGATGGCAGGTTCAGATATATCTCTATTTTTCTCTTTTCATCTTTTCGTTTATTTTTCATCAACGATGACGAAAAATTGACGCCGTACAACCAACGATAGAAAAATCTGTCTATTTTTTGTTATTAGTAATTAATTGTATAATTAATTGTATCGATTATGAATGATACAGCCCAAGGCTGTAGTCTCAAGAATATGATGACACTTGTTAAACCAATCTGAAATTTTCATTAATTATAAATAATAATAAATACAATCATCTTTATTTTTATTTTTTTTTTAAATTTACATATTATCTTAATTCCATTATAAAAAATATAAATTTTGATCAAAAACCAGTTACTGAAATATATTTACATAAATTTTCAATAAATTTAATATCATTATTATTAATAATTAAATCTCAATTAATACTCGAGTTTACAATATACTACTTTATTATAATTAAAATTGCAAATAATGTTTAATGAAAATTTGTTCGCGTATATAGTTCCGTTCCTCGTTTAGTTGGGTTTATCAAAAATGTGTTTAAGTACTTGAATAGTACGAAAAATATGGCACAAATCTGGGTCAGTAATTCACAAATATAGATTATATTTATCGGATATGGAACGTTCTAGACGTACTTTTTGAAAGGAAACATCAAATTGATCTTTCAAAGAAGAACTTCAACTTCAATTTATTGCTTATATTACACGATACGATTTTCGTAAGCAACCAAATTTATTATATCGTAATTCCCCCTTTTCTCCTCCTTTCTCTTTCTCTTCCTCTTTTTCTTTCTCTTTTTTTTTCTGTATGAGCTTCTACAAGAAGATCGATGATCTCATCGAGTATATGCGGAGTGCAACTGAAAGCTAACGGCCGCCCCCGATATTTGACTTCGATCAAGCTAAGTGCAACAGAAAGAGAAAGAAATAAGTTAGCAGCAGCAGCAACGTCACATACCAATCGTTTTGCTTATGCTCATTGTTTCGAAGAATTCAGCAACAACTGGGCGTGGCCTTTAATAATAACTCCCAACAGTCAAAACTAATATTTTATTATTAACAAATCTTCCCCCCTCCCCACACTCAGCTCCTCCTACTGTCACCGAATTTTCATTTCAAAATCTGACTAGAAAAATTTTAATACATACATACAAAATTTAATACATATGCGTGTGAAATTGAGTAATAAATTAATACTACAAATTCAATTTATTTATTATTGCCATAAATAATACTACAAACATATTATTTTTGGATATTATTTATTAACAATTAAATGTATAATATAATAGAAATTTCGTAACAACAAATATATAAGCATTCATTGAAATTTATTCAAGTTATAAAATATATCACAAATTTCAAAATCACTTATTGGCCAATTTAACACACACACACACACACTTAATAATATAAATGACTGAACAAGATCGTCAAGATTAATAAACGAGTTTCTCTATCAAACGGTGCCATTGTTTTCGTCAGTGACGGACTAAATCTGAACGGGGTGTGGCACGAGAATGTTAAATCCTCGAGAAAAGCATCATCAATGAAATTTCGAAAATTAGTTTGGCAATACAAAAGAATCCTTTCCTTTCTTTCTCTCTCTCTCTCTCTCTTTTCTACTTTACTTTTGTTCTTTTTATTACTCTCTTCATTATTATTTTTTTTTCCTTCTTTTTTGTTTTTTCTCTTTTGCACCGTCTGGAAGAAAAAAGGCTTGAGGCTTTCTACGTTCGAGTCAGCCCTTTGTCCTAGCAGCTGGTGAACAGGTGTGTCGGCGAACCAAGCTAGTAGCCTGGGCCGTCAGCTGTTACGCTTCTAAGCCGGATCACTAAGCCGTAAAGTGTGAACGACCGTTATTATTCGCTTAGTTACTGCAAACCGTGCGTTCTTTAAACAAAAAAAAAGAACCCAACGGGGGGGGGGGTGAGGAAAAGTTTGCAAAAACATACCACGCGATAATAAGAAAGAAAAAAAAAAATAGTGTCACCTCGAAATCAACCCCTTAATTTTATCCACCCGATGACGCCATTTTTATTATCAAACCCCCGATTTTTCTATTTTATCAACTGTTTTCAATCGCAAGTATTTTTTTTTTTTCTTTTTTCTTTTCTTTTTAATCCCATTGCCATTTACCTTTTTCTCTACTACCTCTTTTATTATTTTATTATTATTATTATTATTTTTATGTTTAAACGTGGAATCCGTAATTAATGTAATTATGATAAAAAGCGGAGGGATAATCGTGAATAAATTAAACTCGTATATCTAATCTTATTAACATTTTTTGTTCGATTTTCTTTTCCTTTTTTTTTTATAATAGCAAGCCTTACTTATCGCATAGTCAATTATTTATTCGTTATTTATTCTCAAAGTAGGATTAGAGGGGGGGGAGGACATTTTTTCCGTTCCTTTTTCATAAATTTGATATCTCGAAAATGGAAGATAAGATTGTACCGTTAAATGGTGAAATATATCATCGAGTATTTAAATGAAATGTCGATTAACATTTGATTACCGTGACGACGAGATTACTGAAAAGGGAAGGAAAAACAGGGGGAAATAGGAGGAGGAGGAGAAAGAGAAGGAGAATGAGGAAAGGGGGAGAGAATATGTTGCTACGTGCATTACGTGTCGTTTCAGTATCATTGAATGCAATTGACATCTGCATGTCGCTGCAGGGTGTTCGGGGTACCGGTTGGCAACTGGTTTTGCTGACTGGTTACTGCAGTTCAAACCTAACTCATGATACTTAAATAAAGTGTGTACATGTGTATACTCTTCTATATATATTTATTTCCATTATGAGAAACGAGATTTCGATTTAATTTCTCTTCTTCTTCTCTTAATCGCATTTTAAATCAAATCTATCAAAGGAATACAACTTCTTACAATCAAACGTGAAAAATACAAAGAAAAGAAAAAACAACAAAAAAAAAGTAATATAATAGCGATGATAAATAACAACGAATCAATGAACTCCTCCGTTAGTTCGCGTAGACATAATTAATCATCGCTGTGGGTGGGCTGTTTTGAAATTTGACGATTAATATGAAATTACGGTTAACCTAATTTCACGTTTTTTATCAAAACTACCCATCAAATTCGAATGAAATATAGTAATATGAAAATAAGAAGTATAGAAAAAAAGAAAGAAACTAGAGAAGAGTGTAGAAATGAGTTCATCCACGTACGCGCGTTATTCATCCATTCAGACGAGTTTCGATTGGTGATGGTAGTGGTTGGGAAAGGTGAAGGGGGAGGGGAATTGGAAGAAGAGGGGGTGATAGTTCGAGAGGGTTGGATGATGGCTCGGAAAAGGAATAAATTCATCTACCTCACGTTCTTCCCGCTATTTTTTTGATCCCTCTTTTCTTCCTTCATGATAGAAAAAGAGTAAGCGAGTGAGTGAGAGAATGAAAGAGAGAAAGAGAGAGAGAGAGAGAGATAGGAATGTCTGCAATGCGCGCCGGATTTTTCCCGGGGCATTTTTGCCGGTCTACTTTGCAGAAGAAGTGCGAGAGAGAGAGAGAGAGTTGAAGGATAGAGGGGTGGAGAGTAGAACGACGGTCTGGAAAGGGTGGCTGTGTTGGAGGTTGTGGGGGTGAATTTGGGGGCTGTTCCCGTGCCGAGGTGGGGCAAAGGTGACCCCCGCGGATCAATACCGCCGTCGGTTGGCCACCTCTACCAAGTTCGATCTTCTCTCTCTCTCTCTCTCTCTCTCTCACTCTCTCTCTTTCACTCACTCTCCTCAATACTCTAGAAATTATTGTTTAACTTCCAAAGTATCCAATTTTTGTCTTCGAACTGTTCTACAATACAATGGTTTTTTCTTCTTTCGTTTAAGACAAACGTCAAAGATTTGTCCGATTTTATGTATTTTTCTTCTTTTTTGTATTTTTTGGTCATTTTAGTATTTTAGTAGTTTTTATTTCTTAATCGTCGATATATTAAAAATTAAATTAGAAAAATGAGATTTATTAATCGCAGTAGTGATTATACTCGTTATTTTTTGAGATTTAATCTTTTACATTTAATTTTATTACAGGTTTTGTTATTATTGTTATTTAGTTTTTATTTTTTAATCGTCGATATTAAAAATTAAGTTTGAAAAATGAGATTTATTAATCGCAGCAGTGATCATACTCATTTTTTGAGATTTAATCTTTTACATTTAATTTTATTACTGGTTTTGTTATTATTGTTATTGTTTGATTTTGAGGTAAAAATTTATGTTATTCGATTTATTATTTAAAATAGTATCGATTGCACACACACGTCGGTTTAAAGATATTTATATTTTGCTTAGACCAATAATTATGAATCAATTGTCGCTTTTGATTTATCGTTTAATAATACAAAATTAATACTGTTTTCGATAATAAAAAAAATGTGATCGTTCAATATAAAAATTTTGTTTATACATAAACCGTCAATTAATTTAATATACAAATTTAATATCATTTTGAAAAAGAATATCTGCAATATACGATACAAAAATGTGTATATAAATTAATCAATAAATTTGGTTTATAAATTGCGTAAATCGTAGTTGAACTTTGGCCAAGAAAAACACAAAGACGCACTACAATCGATTGTTTTTCTTATTTTTTTATTCTATTTGTTTTGAATCGAACTAGCTAGCACGTAGATTTGCCAGAGAAAAAAAAAGAATAAATATTTAACAAAATTTAAAAATATTTAAACAAAAACTATATCGAAGAACTACTGTATTTTATCGAAATATAATAATTAATGCATACGAAAAGGAAGGCAAAAATAAGACAAAGGGTTGCTCGACTTTATCCTTCTTTTACTTGGTCGTCTTCTTTGACCACTAACACACACACACACACACACACGCGTGCTAATAAAAATCGAGGTTTCTCGACCGCATTTCCTGTTAAAAGTTCTAGTAACAATCGCGATGGTTTATTCATTTACCTCGGTGTGTGATGATTAATTAAGAAAAGTTTCGTAATTATTTCGAAGGTTATATATTCATTAATATAAATTTGTGTATATGTATGTATATATATGTATGTATGTTTGTGTTTGCGTGTTTTTTATTTTATCGTTGAAAGAAAAAGAAAAAAAGAAAAAAAAAAAAGAAATTATTAGACTAGACAAACAGTAAAATTAAAAATTAATGAAGTTTCTTTTATATTTTTCAACTTAGCCAGACGGAACTTCTTTTCGAGAGTATAATTAACCCTTTTGCACTATATGAGGTCATTGCTGACGTGACTAGATTATTTTTCTTGAGAACTCTCGAGTCACTTTGAACTTAACGCCGTCATTTACTTAATAAAGCAAATCATTAAGTAACCGTTTTATTTTAACTATTGTTTTCAAAGTACCCAAAGTTAGCCAAAAGTTTCTTAAGAGTGCTCCCGAAATTCTATTTCTGCATTTCCATGCTTCTTATATTCATTTATTTCAATTTTATAATAATTCTAACGAAATAACTTAACGTACGAAAATTCGTTAGAAGTAATATCAAAATACTTTTGAAAATTATTCCTAAACTTCTTTTTTTCGTCATTAATGTATTAAAAAAAAAAAATTTGATAAAACCGATAAAAATCTAATCGAATTTAATCCCAAATGGATTGATTGGAGTAATAATTGTAATACGATAGAAATGAATATCAAATTCGTTGAAGTTGAAAAACAGTTTTTACAAAAACACAAAAACAAAATAAATAAATTTAACGAAAATATTTGTGCAATAACTCGATCGATAATGGAACGTGCAAATATAATGTTCTTGAATTCTTGTCGAACCGCAATAATATTCGCGAGAATATGAACGAACCAGCCAGATCCAGGATGTCAATGTCCGGTGTCCGTGAACGGAAGTTACCAACGGCAAACGGATACGTGTGCTAGGTCGATCAGGGTTAGTGTGAGAAAGAGAGAGAGAGAGAGAGAAAGGTGACCAACGTGAAAAATTCACCACAAGCGATCCAATTACGTTTCGTAATATGATCTAACAGAGAAAAAAAAAAGGGATGAAAAAATATTGAACAAAGGAAAGAAGATACAAGGAATATTTTGTATCGATAAATATACACAAACATTTATTTAAAAATATCAATAATAATAAAAAAAAATAGCAATCCACGAATTTTCAGATCACTCCTGGAAAGGTGTTAAATTTTGTATTTTTTTCTCTTTTTCTGTAATTTATGAACATCCAACGCATATTTCTTTGTTGGTGTAATAACCTATACTATTGACATTTTCTAAAACAAAAATAAAAAAGAAAAGCTAAATAATTTTTAAACCCATTTCGCTTGGTAGGACTTAAAATATTTTATTAATGGGATCTTTGTTTACAGCAATTACCAAATAAAAGTTACCAATACAAGAAATCCAAATACCAAAACCATAAAATTGATAATAAAAAAAAGATTAAAGAAAATTACTACGTTCGTTGACCTTAAAAGTGATTTCTATTAATAAAAGAAAAAAGAAAGAAAAAAAAAAGACATGTAAAATCAGGTTATCACGAACTTAACAAATAAATTGAAAAAAAAAATCTAAAACATTAAACTATCCAAAAGAAAACATTATCCCAAAGTAGTAGTAGTCAAGTAGTAGTTTCTTTCGAAGAAACTTTCTGTTAAAGTTTAATCAACAAATTAACATCGTCCATCGACCTCGACGATGATTCCTGGCACGAAACTCAGAGAGACACGCACAATAATATCCTAGTACATATACATAGAAATACAAACATAATGCATATATATATGTACATATAAATAGAGAAAGAGAAACATAGAGAGAGAGAGAGAGAGAGAGAGACGAATTAACCGGGTGTTTCTGTTCGCATTGCAGGTACAAAGTGAATCGTTGCGTGAGCGAGGGCGGTAGCCGCGGAAACGGCGCGACTGGCGGTACCGGAGGAGGCGGAGGAGGAGGCGGTGGAGGAGGAGGAGGAGGAGGAGGCGGTGGGGGAGGAGGAGGTGGGGGAGGAGGAGGAGGAGGAGCAGGAATCGACGGTGGCACGGTGCCTGCTGCACCACCGACCACCGGCCATCACCACCACTACCATCACCACCATCACCATCACCATCATCTCACCAGCACGACAACAACCACCACCACGACGACGACCACCACCACCACCGGCGGCACCAGGCACCACAGGCACAGACTGCCGGCGGGCAAGCAGTGCACCGAGCACCGACACCACCCGCATCATCACCGACATCACCCACACCATCGCTCCCATCATCGGGGCATGAACATGGGCCAAAAGATTTCAGGTTAGCCCTCGGGTCTCTTTAAACACAGACCACCATACTTAAAACGATCTTCTTTCAATGAGATCTAGTTTATGTTAAACCCCACCCCACCCCAACAGTTATGGCCACCCCAACACCCCCACTTATTCACAAATACTACCCACACATTTGTGGTGTTACTCATTTATCATTGGATATTTGGATTATTTCTGTACTTAACGTTAGAATGAATTTGTTGTTTATAAATTTTGCTTTACGTAACAACATCATATTGTCGTCTCCATCTTTCGAACGTTCGTTCATTTATTTGATCACAATTTTTGTTTATCGTTGTTTAGAAATGATTTTTAAGAAATTAGATTGTAAATATCAATTCTTCTAAGTTTGTCTTCTCGTCGCAGCGAGTTGGAGAACTCGCGAGAGGTCAAGGTCTACTATTTCAGAGTTTAACTACCTGTTCAGGTAGATCCTTGAACAGGTTTCTCATCCGAGAGAGACCAATACCGAGCGACGAGACCCTTTTCCAGAAGAAAGGGTTGGACTCTCGAAGAAGTTCATTCCGATCCTATCCAATTGGAATTTTCTTTTTCAACGATCGTTAATCCTTTTTTCTTATCTCGATAAAAAGTCAACTATTTTAATGTTTAACAGATTTGATCTTTTAAAGATAGATATAAACGAGAATCGATAAGATTGATTGGAAAAGCATCAGGAAGGAGGAGAACCTTGATATTACTGCGTTTTTTGCGTTTATTTATCTTATTCGTATCCATTCTATCCGGTTTTGTAAGAAAGAAACATGCCTGTCGTCGTGTACGTCTCATCACGAATTGATGAACGTGATGAAATATTACGGTTGAGAATATTATCGAAAATCTAAAAGTTCCGAGTAAGAAATTAGTAAGAAATCTAGACTTGTAAATCATTTCAAGTTACAATCTTTAAATGTAATAACATTAATCGATCGATACCGAAAAAAACAAGGAAAAGTATCCTAATTCTGAATTCTCTCTTTCTAACCTCAAATTTACGATACTTCATCGCGTTAATCTGTGCTCGTCGACTCGACTTCAGGCCCGTGAAATTTACGATCGAGTATCGTATTGTACGTGGTCTGCCTGTGTGAAGCTTTGAAAAAGTACCGACGCCCTAAAAAAAGAAGGAAGGAAGGAAAGAAAGAAAGGAGACCCAGAGACGTGTTGAGAGAGAGAGAGTGAGAGAGAGTGAGGGACCCTGGGGGCTCTCTCGTCTCGTCTCTCTCTCTTTTCTTTCTCTTTCTGTTTCGATGGTGGTGTATGGCCGTGAAAGGGCCAAGGACCTCTTTCTATTAGTGCCCGTTCGTTCTCTACCATCAGGGAGATCCTTTCAAATCCTCACGGTCCTTTCCAGAACCCTCATCGAGCCCGTTGAACACGGGAACAGCTGCCCGAGCAAATAAACTACAGACCAAGGATATGGATCGGTGTGCTCTGGAGAACCTACGGACCCTTACCAAAGAAACCTTCCAAAACTTTTTTATCCAAGCCCTATACCGTCTCGCTAGAACCCCACCCTCCCCATTATTTTTCTTATTCACTCTCTTTCTCTATCTCATTTGACCGTTTTTTCTTGTTCTTCTTTTCTTTCTCTCTCTCTCTCTCTCTTTTTATTTCCGTCTATTTTTTCGTTGGTATCATGATCAGGATGCGTTGCCGGCAGGTATCCCCACTCGACACTGTCTGAATTCTTAATAAGAACCATGTTTGAACGACGAGTATTTCTAGATGATAAGATTTTCATCCTTTTCAAGGATTTCATTAGGAATGAATGAATTTTGATAGAATTGTTTTAGGTCCAGATTAAGAATGAAGTTATTATAATCCTTAAAATTATCTGAAATTGAGTTAATTCAAGGTTTGAAGATTAGAATTTACATAAAAGATATATAAAAAAAGGTGGTTTGTTTCTACAATAACTCGGTCCCAATTAGAATAAAAGTTAAATCATTTTAAATGACTACAAGATCGTCGTATAATTTAATCCAATTAGAATGTCTAATATAATCTAACAAATTGTCCAAATTGAACTCCCTTTTTTAAAGGGATTCCAACTAACATAACTAAGACTGCATAAAAAAGATTCGTGCAATTGTTTCGATCCGTTTCGGTTTCGTTGATGATTAGCAGAGTTGATGGGATTCGTAATAGACAATTCTTTTTGATATCCATTTCTTGTTGTTGTTGTTTGTATTTTAATCTCTTTCTCTCTCTGTTTCTCTGTTCCCTCGGGATATTTAGGCGGCGTGAAGAGCGTGACGCGTGAGAGCGGAGCTGGAACGGGCAACGGGATTGGTGTTGGTGGTGGCGGCGCAGTGGCGTACAAACCAGTTGTACCTCGGGAGTTGGCACAAGACTTGTCGAGGCCAGCTCGTCTCGATGTCCTCCTCGATATGCCGCCCGCATCGCGGGAAATTCAAGTTAATCATAGCTGGAACGCCGACGATCGCAGTCTCAACATTTTCGTTAAGGTACATTTCTAATCCATTTTTTATTTATTTACACTGAAATATTATATCCGTTATCTTTCATTTCTACCAAAATATTGGATCGACCAAGATGTTCGTAACGAATCTAACAAGACAATTTATTCAATGACGAGATTTGTATGAAAATAAAATCGAGATAAATATTTCTCCTGACAATCATACATTTCATTTTATCGCACGGATCAATAAGTCCGTGCGATTTGTGCTGTGTCATTTCCTTGGCCAATCTAATATTTGAATATATCAAGGGTGGGTGATATACCAGAATAAATTATTAACATCAAAATATTTCAGCGTAATAAAATATCAAACGAGGAAATAAAACCTTTAGGAATCATAGTTTGCCCACCGTTGTCGTATATCATTTAGACCATTATTGTCTTTTTCCTTTTTTTAATCTCGATAAACCCACCTCTCTCTCTCTCTCTCTCTCTCTCTCTCGTTGTATAACAAATCTCTTTTACACACTCTAATACATCCGGCAGATAAAATTGGTAAGAGTTTAGGTCTCTAGAATATAGAGTCCTATGAATCATCGAATATATTCAAAGATCCCTTCGCTAAACAAACGATCCCTGTGGACGATTGTTTTCAGGACGACGACAAGCTGACGTTCCACCGGCACCCCGTAGCACAGAGCACCGATTGTATACGAGGGAAGATTGGTTATACGAAGGGTATGCACGTGTGGGAGCTTTATTGGAGCACGAGGCAACGTGGTACACACGCTGTGGTCGGTGTTGCAACCGCAGACGCACCCCTTCACAGCGTCGGCTATCAGAGCCTCGTTGGTAACAATGACCTCAGTTGGGGATGGGATCTCGGTAGAAATAAACTCTATCATGACTCCAAAAACAATGTCGGTATTACCTATCCGGCTCTACTTAAACCAGACGAAACTTTCATTGTGCCCGATAAATTTCTGGGTAAGTATCCTTTATCTTTCATTTCATTTAATCTTTGAATTTTCCTTTTTTTTTTGTGGTAGATCATACGTTCCGTAGTCTTTTCCTACATTTTCGTAGATGAAATTTTCTTTTCTAACAAACAGTGTGTCTAGATAATTATATTGTATCGATTTTGATCTTGATTTTATTTACTATAGGATAGATATATTTATGCGAATTATTTTATTATTTTACAGTCGTACTTGATATGGACGAGGGCACGTTAGCATTCGTAGTAGATGGACAGTATCTTGGGACCGCGTTCAGAGGTCTTAAAGGAAGGAAATTGCATCCAATAGTGTCAGCTGTTTGGGGACACTGCGAGATTACGATGAAATATATCGGTGGTCTTGATCGTAAGTATATTTTAATATCAATTATTAAACTCTAAAGTAAATAAATCCTATGTACTGTGTAAAAAGATGATGTGATTTATTAATCGACTTGTTAAATTTATTTTTCTAGCGGAGCCTTTACCTTTGATGGACCTTTGTCGAAGAGTTATCAGACAACGGATTAACAAGCATAGACTCGAGGAAAAGATAAACGAATTAAATCTGCCTCAAGCGATGAAGACTTATCTCCTTTACCGTGACAGGAGGTAACCACCGAGTGGTGCATTAAAAGAAGAAGCGATCATAAGTAAGGTCGCGAATGTCAGCATTTTGCGACATCGTTGCTACCTAGACGACGCACAGAAGTGGGCTAATATAGTCTCTTGCTACTACTCTCGCACACGCCAAGGAACGCACTACCAACAGCAACAACAGCAACTACAACTACTGCAACAACAACAACGTCAGCAGCAACAGCAGCAGCAGCAGCAACAACAACAACAACAACAGCAACAACAGCAGCAGCAGAATTGTAATTTCTACTTGAATCAACAGCGTCAGCAAAACGATGGTCATCCATCCGTGTCCCTGTTCTTGAAGCGTTTGATGATTAGTAGACTGAACCGTTTGATACGACGGCAAAGCGTGGACGATCAAAGAAGACGAATGTCCAGCGAAGGACTAGCCTTAGGGTACCAGGGCTCATGGTATCAACATTGTTCCTATGAAAACGGAACAACGTCATCGTCGTCGTCTTCGTCGTTGGAGTCATCTTCAAATACTCCAGCATATTCGACCTCGTCTTCTTCTTCTTCTTCTTCCTCACCGTCGTTAGATTCTTCCTACTCGTCGTCCTACTCGTCGTCCTACTCGTCGTCTTCGTTTAACTCTTCCACTTTCTCGTCACGATAGGGATAATGACGATGATTGATGATGATAATGATGATGATGATGATGATGATAATGATGATGATAATGATAATGATAAACATAAAGATTACTGATGATGATGATGATGATGATGATGATGGTGGTGATGATGGTGATGATGTTGATAACGGTAACCCAAAATATGTGACGTTAATAATTACGATGATGCTAGTTATGGTAATAATGATTTTAGTGATGATTATGATAATAATGGCATTTGGCACTAATATTTAATTAATTATTACGAAGACATTTAGTCGATTATTTAGGTGTGATATTGTTGTTTTTATGTTGTCGTGGTACGATTTTAATCGTTTAGACTTTATTGATTGTTATAATGGATTATTTAGACAAATAAAAAACTACTCCTCATAAAACATAATAAAAACGCGCGCGCGCTCGAAAGTACAGTTGAAATTGGAATGATTACCATTTTGCAATGGAATTTTTCTTCTCATCCGACATGTCATCTGTCTCTCTCTGCTATTGCACTTAACGACTGTGGCATGCGTTTTTATATAATAATATTATTATTATTATTATTATTATTATTATTATTATTATTATTATATTTTATCTTGTTTTCTCTTTCTATTTTTTTCTTTTTTTATTTGCCTTTTTTAGTTATAACTTGTTTTTTAAATGTAAATTAGAAAATATGTCGTTGTTTTTTTTTTCTTTTTAAATATGGAATATAATTTAAATGTGAGGAACGTTCGAGAGATCGAAACGTTGAGGAACGAATATGTGAGATATAGAAGCGAACATTTAGAAATAATAATAATCGTAATGATAATTAAAAGAAGAAGAAAGAAGAAAGAAAGAAAGAAAGAAAGAAAGAACAAAAATATGATCGAGGAAACGTCGTAGACCACGCGTGGCCTTGGAATCATGTTAAAGAAATAAAACGCTTTGTTTCGTAAAAATATTTTCCAAAAAATAATTTCCAGTGATTAAACATTACTAGTTAACGGTGTAAGAATAATATTTATATGATCATAGAAAATAAAGAAAGAGAGAGAGAGAGAGAGAGAGATAGAGAAAAGAATTGTTCGTAATACGTCATCGGAATAAAATTGACGCAGAGAGAATACGTTTATAGTGTTTTAACATCTTCCAACTATAAAAACGTGATGTTTTTTCATCTCTTTTTCTAAGCGTACTAGGTCTAATTGAATTGTATTCTACTCGGGTATGCATGTAAATTTTCTTAGAATGAATTGTCACAAAATGGTGGAAAAGGTTTTAAGCGATAAGAAAAGAAAACAAATAAAAGTAGCGTGAAGATTTACGGGGTTGAATAAAAAGAAGAAATCCCCATAAAGGGGGGGATTTCGATCGAATAGCTTCGTTTAATGTAATTTTAAAAGACAACAAAAATATAAAATTACAAAGTTGATAATGGTGACGATGATTTATACGAAAGTGATCGAACTCTTCTACTATTTGTGGTGAATGAAGAATAAAAAGAAGAAGAAAACGACGATGATGACGACAATGACGACGATGACGACGAAGAAGAAGGTGGAGAAACAAAAGGAAAATAAATTAATTATCTCGACTTAAAAGTTTTAATCTCGAACATAAATAAAAAGAAGAAATGCAGAAAATCTCTGATGTTTTAAACCTAATGAAAATCTTAGGAGAATAAGAAATAATGAAGTGTGTAAAGTTTTGAACAAAAAAAAAGAACACAAGAGCACAAAACTATGATTAAAACTGCCCAGAAGTAGACTGTTATAATAAAATAATTAATTAATTAATTAATTAATTATATATACGACGATGAGAGATTTAAAGATGACGCTTCAATCGATTAGGATGTTGATAATGAGGAATATGTGAAAATAGGAAGAATAATTGAAGATCATAATGACGACGATAATGATAATGATTATGATGAAAATAATGATGATGATGATGATGATGATGACGATAATAATAATAAATATAATATTAATATAATAATAAATAATAATTATAATAATGATAATAATGATAATGATTCTAATACAGATGATGATGCTACTGATGATCATAATTATGATTACGATGGTGGAGATGATGATCTCCATAAAAAAAAAATAAATAAATGAATAAATCATAAAAATTAAAATTAAAAAACGATTTTACGGGCGTGTAACTATTATACTATATTATTAGCATGACAACTTACGATTGGTCCTTAGTGATTCTCTTTACTCTTACGTTTGTCGCTTAAGTTTAAAAGAAAATTAATGAATAAAAAAAAACATGGAAACGCAAACAAACGAAAAGAATAAAAATGGCCAATTTAAATGGTCACGCTCTATCGGTTTGTACATAGGATATAATATTAATTAATAATATTAATAATATTAATAATAATAATTAAAATATTATTAATAATAATAATAATAATAATAATAATAATAATAATAATAATAATATTAATAATTAATAATTATATATATATACATATATATATATATAAAAAAACATACATGTATATATATATATATATATATATATATATATGTATATTATTTAATATAATATATATGTATATGTATATGTATCACGATAACGTTAGTTAATCTATAATGTCACTCGGATAAGGCGACGAATGAATAAGGAACAAAAAAGTTTAAGAAGAAAAAAATAATAATCGTCATAAGTGATGAACGCATCTAGAAATTGACAACAAAAATTAAAGCGAAATATAAATGAATGTAAGAAAGAAAGAGAGAAAAAGGATAAAGGAAAGAAGAACAGTTACAAAATGAAATATTATAATCGATTGCGAGTTATAATAATTATTTTCAACTTGTTTCGATAAAAGATAAACAAAAACCAAAGAAATTTTCATGAAATTTCTGTATATTTCCTTTTGTTTTCTGTTTTTTTTTAGATAAGACTGAGTCACTTGCATAATTTTATTTTATTTTTTGACATTCGCGAGCTCGCTTGGCGTTCGAAAGGAAAAAAAAAAAAATACTCGTCTTCCAAAATTGTCTCTAATTTTATTTTTTTTCTTGTAATGTCCTTAAAAAAGCCGTTCAATTTCAACACGCACTATGTTCTCGCAATCGAGAGAGATTTTATTATTATTATCATTTTTATTAGAATAATCGAAAGAAAAGAAAAGAAAAGAAAATCCTTCAAATCCTAAAATAAAATATTTTTTAGTCCGTTCTCTTTCCGATGACTTTTTTTTCTCTTTTTTAATTTTGACGAAGGATATAAGAAGAGAGTACGAGGAAACAACAAACAAACAAAAAAAGATATGGACTTTTTTTGCGAATGTAATTTAACGAAAACGACGAAAAAGAAAAAATAGAATGAAATAATATTTCGATTGAAATATTAAAAATGAAAAGATACGAACGAACGAACAAACGTGGCCGCCGTTCTCTTCAATCTGTGCACATTCTCTCTTCTCATAAGGAAAGAATACAAATTTTTTTAGATCATGGTGAACGAAATAAATAAAAAAAGAAAGATAAAAATAAAAAGTAGAAGAAGAAAACGACGAAGGGGAAATGAACAAATAAAACCGAAATTGGATTTCACACGCTAAAAGTAAATAACACAACTCACCTTTATCCGTTCAACCCTGATCAATTGGCAGGTGTGTGTTGTTGTTGTTATTATTATAATATAATATTTGAAATAGTCAATCGAGAGAAAGAAAAAGAAAAGAAAAAAGACCCTTCGCTTTCTCTTCGAAAAGAAAACAAAAAAAAAGGGAAAGAGAATATACGAAACAAAGTTGCGTTTGTCTCTCTCTGTTGCGTGTTTTCTCTCTTTTATAAACAAACGAAAAGATCTAATATTTGTTTCCTCGACTTTTTTTT
This sequence comes from Polistes fuscatus, assembly GCF_010416935.1. NCBI lineage: Eukaryota > Metazoa > Arthropoda > Insecta > Hymenoptera > Vespidae > Polistes > Polistes fuscatus. The sequence continues at coordinate 3,427,577 of NW_025112997.1, read as the reverse complement.
TTTATGTCTTTTAATTTTTATTTCTATTTTTGTTGTTTTTTTTTGTTATTTTTTTATTTTACTCTAATTATTATCGAAGCTTATAATACGGACACGTGTATGCGTAATTAACGTGATGAAAATTATGAAGATTATTATTATTAATTAAAATAATGAATGAATAAAAGAATGAAAGGAAAGAATGAAATGATTATGGTGATAATTATGGTGATGATGATGGTAATGATAATGATAATGATGACACTTGATATAAATGACACATAGATATTATCTAAATACATAAAAACGTGTACACACACACATACACGCACACCCACAGACAAACACACGTATATACCAATGTCTGAAAGATTGAATAAAATAAAATGAAAAAATAAAAAGAAAAATAATAAAAAAGATAAAAAAAAAAAAAGAAAATGTGCATGATGAAGAACGTGCAGCGTAAATAAAAAAGAATCTTTGTTGTTTATCGCATAGATGCTATATTTAGGGGATAGAACCAAAAACAAACAAAAAAATATCGCTCTGCACCAGTCTCACTGTACCTCTATCGCTATTTTCTATAAATTATAATCCAAACGTGTATGTATAAAAAAATAATTACACTTAACACACACACACACACATATACACACACAAATATGTAGAGTACTCGGTAAGTGAATGAAAAAAAATACTAGTGTTGATAGAGAAAAGAAAAGAATGGGCAAATTTGTAAATAATTCTATTCAATTGCGATTTAATATTTAATTGATAGATTAATTAATTATTGTGGCTTGTTTTATGGTATATAATTTCTTCGATTTAGTAATCAATGATCATTATTATTATTATTATTATTATTATTATTATTATTATTATTATTGCTATTATTATTATTATACTATTATTATTATTAATCATTATTATATTATTATTATTATTATTATTATTATTATTATTATTATTATTATTATTAGAAATTCAGGTGAATTTTATCTTTTAGTTTAAAACATTTGCAATTGCAGTAGAACTGAATTCGTATTCTATTATCGATTATCAAATATGTTTTCATAGTGTTCCCACGAAGGAATTAATAAGGGTGAATGACGTGTAGGACAACTATCCTCTTCAGGTTCTAATATATTTGAAATATTAGAATGAGAAGAGTAGGATGATTAAAAATGTAGGATCAGCATTAAATAGGAACAGAAAAGTTTGAATAATCTGACAGATTATCCTCCCTCTTGGGCCTCCTAATTTTTAAAATCCCATGTGTCTGCTGGTTTTTTTTTTTTTTATATGAGACTGCTAATTCAACGTTGCAATTTATACCGATCTAAATTCTTAGATCATTTATCTATATATATGAAAAAAAAAAAAAAAGAAACAGCATACCAACGAACTATTAATTTCTCGTTTCACTTTTTCATTTAATTTGCAATATTGTAATCTTGTCTTCTTCTTCTTCTTCTTCTTCTTCTTCAAGTTTTTATTATCTTTTATTTTGATCGTTTCTAAGTCAAGGTAAAAAAAAATATTATTTTATTTATCGTCACATAAATGTACTGTGCTAATATTTTATTACCTGTAGTTCAATTAATCGTTTTTGTTTTTCTTTCCTTCCTTCATTCTTATTATTATTGTGATGATTGTTATTATTATTATTATTATTATTATTATTATGCCCCTCTCTTAATCTTTTTATTTCGTTAAAATGAATAATTATTTTAAGAAAAAAAAACATTGCGTACGTCAAATCGTTCGCAAAAGAAAATTGTCTCTCATTTGAAAACAACATTCACTTTATTAGATTTTAATTATAAGATAAAGAAGGAGAAAAAGAGAAAAAAAGAGAAAGCGAGAAAAAAAGAATGTGTGGTGAAAATAAAAGTGAAAATGAAAGTGAAAACGCTTTTGTAATTAGGAGTGTTCTGAATAATAATAATAAAAAAGGTAAAAAAAAGAACAACAAACAGATAAACAAACGAACAAACGAACTTTACGTGTAGGTATTGTTCCGAAATTTTCATTTTTTTCGTTCGTGAACTTGCCTGCCTGCCTGCCTGCCTGCCTGCCTGCCCGCCACTGCCTGCCTGCCGCTGCCTGTGCAAAGATAGAACAAAAAAAGAAAAAAAAAATATGAAACTGTGTTGCCTCGACAAATGTGTCTAATTTATTGACAGTGCGATAATTAGTTAAACAATTTTAAACTGTGTTTGTGTATACAGCGAGAGAGAGAGAGAGAGAGAGAGAGAGAATAAGAGTATATATGTGAAGTAAATTAGTATGAAAGTAATTAGGAATGAAAGAAATTAAGAATAAAAAGCTTTACCTTCTTTTAATTTTACTTTTATTTTTATTTTATTCTGTTCAATTATATTTTATTTTTTTTGATTATATTTGATTTGATTTGATTTTATTTTATTTTATTTTATTTTTTGTCAGTACCGAACGGCACCGACAAAAAAAATTTATAAATTCTTCGTCATACTTTTCTTCTTTTCTTCCAAATAATTTTTTTCAACCAATTAGCCAGCGTTACGCGTTTACGAATATGTATGTGTGTGTATATGTACGTGCAAATAATATTTTTTTATTCGATACCTTATTTCTAAATATTTGATCGAATTGGAAAAGTAGAAAAAGAAAAAAAATAACTAGGAGAAAATGAAAGAATATTCTTTTCGAAAAATGAAAGAATTTCTACTTTTTGGTTTTTTCCTTTTTTTTTATATCATTGGACGTATTTGCAAATATCATGTAGAAAATTTTCTTTCGTCTTTGTTGTGGTTTTATTAATTAGTTTTTATTACTTTATTTTTTATTTAAAATTTTTCTCCTGTTTTGTAATTTAAGCCTGAACTATTATTATTATTATTGCAACCGAGCGATCTCACGCGCTTTTTATTTTAAGCGTAAGTTTAAAAAAAAAAGTTAAAAAATAAAAAACCGAACGAATTTAAATTGAATGAAAAATATGATTTAGATGAAAACAAAAATAAAAAAAAAAAGGATAAAAAAATAAAACGCAAGCAAAAAAAGCGCAAAAGAAGAAACAAAGAGGAAATGGCGGCGTACGACAAGGTGAATTTATAAATAATATGTAATGCCTTAATGTTAATAAAATAATAATGGAATAGCGTTATTACATAATATCGATTAGTTCACGGACGACGATGGATAAAGTGGATGAAGTGGAGAAGAGGGAGGAAGGGAAGAATAAGAAAAAGATAAAGAAAGAGATAGGAAAAGAAAAAAAGAGAGAGAGACAAAAAATGTTGAGTAATTAATTACTACGAATAATCAAAGTGGGAGATAAACAATTAATAAATAAAAGAAAAATTAATACACACAGACACACACACACACATACACCAAACACAACAAACCAACTAAAACAACGGGAAAATGGAGGATCATTTTTGTCTCTATCGTTTTGTTCGTAATTTAATATTTTTTTATAATTCCGTGAACTAAAGAGAGAAAGAGGAAGAGAGAGAGAGAGAGAATGATTGAGTGTGTGAGAGAGAGAATGAGAAAGGGAACGGCAAAAGTGAAAAGATAGAAAGAAAGAGAAAGAGAGAGAGAGAGAGAGAGAAAGAAAGCATAAAATTGTGTGTGTATAGAGCGGACTGCTGTTTCAAAATAGTTCAGGCTAGATGTCGATGTTTGTAGCGGATAAAGAACAATACAAAAACAAAACAAAAAAAAAAAACACAATTCAGCATATTGTAATTAAAATTAAAAGTCATTAATATCACTCGCCTTTCATTTCGCCACACAAAATCATACTATTAATACAATTCCTATCACAAATTTAAAAGAAAAAAGAAGAGAAGAAGAAGAAATTATAATAATAATAATAATTAATTAATGAATGAATGAATTAATTAATTACGAGTAATATAAAAGATATAATAATACTCGTGCATTATGTGAACGAGTTTATTACGCATATACTATTTAAATTAATAATAATCGATTATTTTCTATCGATTATTATTAATTAGAATTCGTAGTATGTGTTACTTCTTTCGATTGAAATTTGTTCTTTCCTCTTGATGATAGAAAACTTATGGGAACGTCGCAATCCCTGTACAAAAGATCACAATTTTCACCGCGTATTCCTGCCGATCCTGCATCATCGATCAATCGATCCCATCCTGTTGACGATTTAACTGATTTTTCAACGTTCCTTCTGTAATTAAAATACATTTTTCATTCTAATCGGCAGATTATCAAAATTATCGGAATATTTGGACACATATTCTTTTTAAAAGATACTAATTAAATCCTATTTAATCTCATTTAAATCCTATTTTATCTCATCTTATCATAGATAAAATAAACGATTACACTTACGTCAAATATTTACCGAGTAATTTTCCAATCGAGCCAAGATCTTGAAATAATTTTTGATTTTCTAAACAAATTGTCCTTTGAATACAACGTACACGTGCGTCATCATTCAGCACAATTTCTTCTTCTGGTGTCTATTAAATTAAAAGAAGAAGTTTTTGATTAATTCAAAGAAATCGTAGAATGTAATTAATTAATGTAAAAGATAAACATTAATTTTACTAACAACGGTATGAAAATCGTAAGTAGAATGAACGTCCCGTTTACGTTTGGATGGAAGTACATCTATCAATGCATCTTTTCTTTTAGTTGAAACTAATGTGTTTTGAATGATAGCAAGTAACAAGAGCAAACCAATGAAGCTGACTATCACAAGTTGTTTAGAAGTGGTTGGTGCTATCGCTTGTTCTACATTTTGCACAACTGGGTAACCAATGTTTGGATATTCAAAGACGTAAGGTAAACTCTCGCTTCGGTGATGAACGATTGGTGGCTGCAATGCTGATTAAATTCATATAAATATTAAGAAAAAGTGCCTCTCTTAGTTTTTATTATTTTTTCATTATAAATATAATAATATAAATTTATTAGCTTTATTATTTTTTTATTTTTTTTTTTAATTCATGATTTCAATTTTGTTATTACAAATTAATTTTAACATGCGATAAAAAAAAAAAGGAAGAGAGACAGGGCGAATGAATAATTAATTTTATATGTTAAATATTGATCAATTGATAATAATAATAATAATTATATGAGCTCAGTAATATAAATATCAGAATATTTTTTAATTGAATGATAATATTTATTTATCATCCGAAACGTCTATTTTGAATTTATACAAATTAGCTGAATAATATTATTAACAATTTAATTTATTGAGAAATGATCACGAGTAGACGAATAATTGATTTAAAATTTAAATATTTATTGCACGTTATTTTATTAAATTACTATCTTTTCTCTTTATTTTATTTTTAATTTATTATTTACTATCAATCTATGTGGTATTAAAAAATAAAAATGAACTTTTTACCAGGAAGATAATAACTCGGTGGTAAAAGTTGCTGAGCTATATGAACCGAAGAAGCCTGAGTAGAATCCGGATGAAAATTCGAGTCGATTATCTTTCCAACAGATTCCAAATTAGAATTATTTTCTTTGTTAGGGAAATATGATGCGACGTTAGAATCCTGAGCGATAATTAAAACGACCGATAACGAGTAAATGAAAAAAAAAATTTGAATTCTGTAGGAAAAACAGCACATTTTGTTTTAAACAAATTATATTTTAAGTCACTTAGATCCAAGAAGAAAATATATATCTTTCCAACGTGAACCGCGAAACGACGAGGAGGACGAATGAAAACTGAAGAAATTCAACGATTCGACGAGATCTTTAAATAATCGTCGCTCGCATAAAAGAAACGGACAATTTCCTCCTTCGTGTCCTCGTGAATTCGATACACTTGAGATAATCGAATAAGTGAAGAAACAATTCGTAGAAAACGTTTGATCGTGCGTGTGCTTAGGCTCGTTGACTCCTCTGACGAGATACGAAAGTATCATACATGACTACTTACACCGTATTTCTTTATTAAATTTATATCTAACTCGACAAGCTTTCACGGTGAGAGTATAATACAAATTATAATATCAAAATTAAATAAGTAATTTTTTCATATTTTTCTATAGAAAATTTATTCGTCGATTTAATTTTTTCTTCTTTTTTTTTTTTTCTTATCAATACTTTGTATTCAAGTTTTTGCATTTATTATAATTGAATTTCATTATATTGCATGTATATTATTTACGTATAATTTGCAGTATCGATTCAATTATCGTTTCAATTTATTATTCTTTTCATACTAAATTTAGGATTATCGTTAGGATTATTATGTAGGATTCGTGAAAAAATTGGGTCGTTGGACTGACTGGACCGGGACTCGAACCCGGATCTTCCGCTTTCCGGGCGACTGCCTTTAACCATTGAGCTATCCAGGGCCTACCGTCCAATCTTCTCACGAATGCCTATTTAAATTTAGCTTAGAGGTGCTCGCATCCCACATATATATTACAGGAAAGTGTTCGTGAAAATGTTAACACGTTCATCACTTTTTGGATTGTATCTTTTTTATAAATACTGTAAAGATTTCAATGGAATCGAGAATCACGAAGAAGATTTATTTTTTTCTTTAATTTCTTTCTTTTCTTTCTTTCTAAAATAAAAATAAGATAAATAGAAGTGTTTCGGTGTAAATCTGTAGCCACAAGGTCCCAAAGCGATCAGAGGGAAAGAAAAAAGGAAGAAGTAGAAGAAGAGGATTGTAAAAGGGAAGGGGTGGTAGAAAGGGGGAAGTGGAAAGGGGTTGAAATGGTTGCTTAGGATGCTTACTGAATCCAACGGGGTTGCTATGGCGATGGAACGGCCGACATTGAAGTGGGATGCGGGGGATGTTGGTAGGGTGTTGCCCGGAGGGTGTTCGTCTGTCTGGAGCCCCTTCTCTCTTTCTAAAGGGGATGATGTTCTTCGTGCTGTCTGTCTGAGCCACTCACTCGCATTACTACTCGCTCGCGTCAGCTGTTTTAGAGACGAGTATACGATTTTTGTCATCCTCTTTTTTTTTCTTTCATTTTTTTTCTTCTTTTCTTTTTCATAAAGAAGAAGAAGAGAAAGAATTCTCTTAAACCTCCATAACGTTCATCATATTTTCACGAACATATATTTTTCTTTATCGTTTAATTAATTTCTTTTAGAAGCATTCGAGATATTTTACGATTTAATATTATTTAACACATCGTTATTATATTTCTAAATTTATTTTCAATTCTTATAATTATAATCATAATTTGCAAGTAATATATTCGTATATTTATTTCTTTTTTTTTTCTTTTAATTTTGTTATATTGTTTTATCTTAAAATTAATGTGACGACAGATATTCGAAGGTTAGATATTTGATAATTACGTATTAATATTATTGATTACAGTTTAATATCATTATTATATTTAGCAATTTCTTTTTAATTTACTTTTTTTAAATTTCATAATATTATTTCATCGCAAAATTAATTACTGACTTATCCTAAGGGTTGATATTTCCAAATATAAATTTCATATTTATATCATTAACACAGTAACTTTCGTGTACAATTTATTATCATAAAAAAATAATAATCATATTCGATTAAATTCTGTCCGTATATTTTAAACGTCGAAATTTTAAATAAAAATTTATTGTCATTTTCTTTTTTTCTTTTTATACTCTTATTTATGAAGAAAGGAAGAAAAAAATAACGGGTGTAGATATTTTTCATGTCGGAGATAATAAAGACGCGATATTCTGAGCCGACTTGTTAATTATGTCGTGTTCTATTATTTCGAGACTAAACATAATGATCTATTCTCGAGCAAGGCAAAGTTTCAGAGCAGAGCTGAGCAGAGCAGAGCAGAGCAGAGCAGAGAGTATCGAATATAAAGTATTAACGCTCGAGTTAAGTGCAGGGCTTTGCTCTATAATAAAACTCATCGACGATGTTGAAGTCGACGATTATGGAAATACTTTGATGTTATTAATTTTACAGTCTATTTAATTAGATTACCGTCAAGAGTCTTGTCTTCTTGTAAATATTATACGTGCGGATTAATTTCTTAGTTAAAGTATAACAATATTTTATCGTTAATTTATTTCTTATCATATTTTTTCGTGATTTACCACAATATCTAATTTATTTTTCTAATTTAATATCAAAATATTTAATTATCTCTATTTTAAATTCTATTTAAAATAACAAAAGTATGTAATTTTTTTTTCCTATTCCTGTCACAAATATTATTATAAAAATCGAACCGTATGTTGATTCATTAGGGTCTTATTAATTCTGAAATAAATACATTCATTGATTAAACATTTTATTAGAACAAACTTATTGAAAATCTTTTGGTACATTTTCATAAATATTTGAAGTTATATTTGTTAGAGAATTTTAAATATTTTGTGTGCTTTCAGAAATGCATTTATACATATATTTTAAAAACCTGCCAGGTTTAAGGCACTCAAATAAAAGAAAAAAGCAAAAAGGTTTGATGTTAAATTCAACAATGATCACTTGTAACAAGAATAAAACTATATTAATTATACAATCAATCCACGATAGCCTGACATATAAATCCACCAATTCGCAGATGTACAATTTCATTTAATTCCATATTTATTTTTGTCAGATCTCTCTATTTAACGTTGCAATCAAATTAAATTTAAACGCGTGATTTTACTTGTGACCCTATTCTGAGCTAATAAGAAATATATGAACAATAAATAAACCGTAGAAAAAATGTATAAATTAAAAGTCAAAGTTATCAAATATTTTTTAAATGTACCAAAGTATGCAACTATTTGTTTGATAGTACTTGCTTTGTATTTTAATATACAAACTGAAGCAATATCAATTGTCTAGGTCTCATTAGTTCTATAAAATTATCTATAAAGTATATAATGTTAGTACAAATATTTAAATAAAAATCTTTAAAGATGTCTAAATAAATAATTACAACAGCAAATTCAATGATAAAAATCTAAAAAATAAACCATTTTTTATTAAAATTAAAATAATTAAAATTATTCAATAATTTAATACATCACTTTTGTTTGTTTTAACGTGTTGAAGGACGGAAGAAGAAGCTAGATCTATCTCTCCCTCTCTTTCTCTTTCTCTGTTGAATGCAGTGTGTCCAATGTTTGTTTCTTTGTTTCGATCTTGACTGGAGAATCTCCTAGAAAAATACAAACACGTTCATATTTGTCCATACACCGAATGTTTTTTATTCTTATTTTCTATCTTTTTCTTTTCTTCTCATTCTTCCACTCTTTCTTCTTCCTCCTCTCTCTCTCACACTATTTTACTACTTTTCTATGTTATAAAATAAAAGAGATAAACTTACCTCGACAAATATGAAGAAAATACAAAAGGAAACACAATTTTATAAGATTATGTGTTTTGTGCTGTATTCTTCCAAACTCGGAAACCTGAAAAAAATAAAAACATAAGATTGATTAGTATAATATAGAGAACATCAAATATATGAGTGTATGTGTACGTGTGTATACGAGTTATCTGTACTGTAATGAAAATCAAAATGCGACCTATGAAGACGAATTTATGAAAAATCATTCATAAGAGCAGCATTAAAAATATTATTATAGTAAATATCGATATCGTAAAAATAAGCTGGACAATTGAAAAAAAAAAATATAGTTAAGTAACATCGATGAGATTTTGGCGCGAAACTGAGAGATACGAATTTTTTTGTTCGCGAATATCTTTCGAATTTTTGAATATTTCACTATGAAAACATTCACGTGTCAACATCTTGAATATACCTATCGTTTGATATATAATAAAAGGCTGTACGTTAGAAAATGTCTTTTGATAACCTGAAATTAACAGGACGACGAAACTTCCTCATGATCTTCAACATGGACGCCATGGAAATAACGCTGATTGGCTGAGCAATTGCAGTCTTGTAGGTTAGACGTGACCATATAAAAATGTAAATATTTTTATAAATAAAAAAACATGATAAATAAGATAATTATCAAATTGTAGAGTATTATATCTTATATAAAATTTTATAATATGAGTTTAAGAGAGTCATTAGAAAAGTATCGTTAATCGATTGGATAAAATTAGATGAATATTTTCTTACTTGCAAATTGAAATTGTTTTGAAACGTCTTATATACGCACACAAGCTTGTCGTCACACGTACGATAACTCGTCTTTCTTTTTGACTACGTTAGTTAAACTCGAAATGATCATTTACTTATTAAATAAATCAAAAATCAATTTATTTACATCTTTAAAAAATTTGATGTTGTATGCCATCTGTGAAGGTATTGAAATTGGAGCAGTAATTTGGTACCTAATCGATAATCCAAATCAATAATACAAGATTTATCATTATCGATAAGAATGATACGAAATTATTGCTTCACAGATGACACATACGATGTTAATCTTTTTAAGGATAAGACGATCTAATGTAAGACCCTAATTAATCTACGTGTAATTTGATTTTGATAATAATATTTGTGAGAAAGCATAGAATAAATCTATGATACGAGAAAAAAATGTAAGATATTTCGAATAAAAGTAATTGGAAAAATCATCGGTACAAAATGAGACGAGGAAAACAGGTTAATAGAGAAAATTACGTCGACGTAGATAGAAAATTATTAAAAAGAAAAAGTTTTATATTTACATCTTTCTGCAACTTCAAAATTATAATTGCAACAAAATTGATAAAAATTCATGGATATAATTGTTATTATAATAAATAAAGTCTATAAAATTTCACATTTTTTAAAGAACAACTTTGGGTCGGAATAAAAAATTGATCATTCAATGCCAAAACCACATCTCTTGTTATTTAAATGGAAAACTTACGTCGCTGTAAGGCAAAGATTAAAAATTTAGATAGAGACTTGAAACTTAGGTAATAGTTTTTTTTTCTTTTTTTATTTATTTCGAGTTATATAAGCCTTTAGGGAACATAAAAATGCAAAAATAACCAAAATACCCAAAATAAGGATCACCTTAATACACGTATGATGTACATGGAAGGTGTACGTATTGGGGTCACACCGATAGACATGCCGCGTGAACGAGCCGCGATTTTACGCCAACGCGACACCAGCTAACGATATATTTTTAGATCGCTTTTACGAAGAGCAGCTTCCAACCTGACACTCGTGTAACTTTTATTTTCCCTTTTTTCCTTTTTTTTTCCTTTGTTTTCTTTTTTTAATTCTGTATCATACCTATTTAAGTTAGCGTGCACTACAATTTTTAAACGTTACGTATTTTTAATATTCGGTGTATTAATCAAATGTTTCGAAACATCATTGATTTTCTTCCTCTCGGTTAAAATTTGATGTCCGTAATTTGACTGATAAAGAAAAAAAAAGAAAAAAAAGTGTTCGATAATTAACGATGCCATCTATGTTTTTCGTTTTTTGAACAAAATTTTTTTCTCTTTTTCCGTTTTTGTTTTTTTTTCTTTCTTTCTTGTTACCCGTATAAAATATCGATCTCGACTCGTTTTATATACGTAACGTTGAATTTTTCAAGAGTACAGTGTTGTGTAATTAATTGTTCGCAATTCTTCGTATTGCGTTTGACGAAACGTATGGTTTACTACTTGTCTACACGCAATCGCGTTAACTATGATTCGTTTTGAAAATTGATCGAAAAATATTTTTCAATGTTTAATCCGATAAAGTAAAAAGATTGTTAAATCTTCTTTTTGAAATATAGATATTTTATTTTGTATTTTATTTCCAATGGAATTAAACGGGATTGACCGATAAGTAATGAACACAGTTTATAATTGTTTATATTTATATAAACAACGCTAGTATTTTTTGTATTTAAAAAGTAATTTTTCGCTATTTTTTATTTCAAGAGATAAAAAAAAAGAATGTTTATATATTTAAACGAATATAAATTGTATGGTAATAAATGTTAAATATTACTTTACCGAAAAAGAAAAAAAAGAAAATAATTAACGTTTTACATCCAAATAAATAAAACTATCAAATATTTTCTATCTAAAAAAAAAAAAACAATAAAACTGTATAATTATTTATATATATTATACATTTATTTATCAATTAAATTAAATTAAATTATAAAATTTAAATAAATAAAATTAAATTATATTATTAAATTATAAAATTTAAATAAAAAATTTAAATAAAATTATTAAATTAAATTTATATAATTTTATAAAATAATATAAGAACATGTTATATATATATTGAAGTAGTTACTGCTGTTGATCAGACAGTCATATTAAAATAAATATCATCCGCATAGGATCTTAAAAATGATCTTTTGCAAGTGTCCAAAGCTCGGGGGGGGGGTCGAAAAAGCCTCAAAGGATATTCCATTCGGGTCAAACGACTTGGGAAATCCCTTAAAGATGAGAGACTTAGACTAGAAAACTTCCTTCGAGATTACACCAAAAGGATATCAATTTTAATCTTATTTTCTTTTTTATTTACTAAAGTAATCCATCTTCGTTTCATCTTCATCTCAGTGTATCCATTCGTCCAAGCCAATTTGGACAAATTTTATGACAAGGATTCGTCCTACTTTCTATTCTACGAATAATTTTATTCGAAAGAGAGAGAAAGAGATAGAGCTAAGGACAGAGAGGAAAAAACTAAACTGGAAAAGGAACAAATAATTGAAGATTTTTCGACAATGGATAAAAGGATTAATCGTCGATGCAAATTCTGGTTTGCAAATGGGATAATTAAATCTTCTTGGTTCCCCACTACTCGTCTCTCCTGTTCCTCTCTTCTTCTCGCTTTAAAATTTCTTAAGAAATCAATATCCACTGACAAACTCAATTTCTGCATAAATTTGTACTTTTCAAACGTACCAAAGTTGAAATTCAACTAACCTGCATAATATTTTGTTATATCGAATTATTCAACGATAAATTGAATGATAATACGAATCTCTTATTTTTGAAAACAATGGTAAATCATCAGTGATAAAAAGAAAAATAGAAATAAACAACTAAGTATGACGAATTTAAGGATACGTGGGAAGGAATATCCTTGACCTTCCTGAATCGTCTGAAAACGAGACTTCCCACGTATTTCTTCGAACGACTTTTTATATTTCATTCCTTTTTCTTTTTCTTTAACGTCTTTTGTTCTATTTCTCTTTTTTTTTTTTTTTGAAGAAGAAGAAGATTTTTAACATCTTTTTTTGATTTTCTTCTAATTTATTCCACCCAAAGGTTGGCTGACGTGTTCCTCTCATCCCCTGGGAGATGAGGATTTTCGAATAATCGATTACTTACTTTGGTATTAATCGATCGGTCAAATGTAATTTATTGAATCATATTCTAGTAAATTCGTAGGATGATTTAATGGTTCAATGAGAGATTAATAAGGTCACATTTTTCATCTCATTTACTGAATATCATAAATATTGAAATAAACATATCTCCTTTGATTTATTTTTAATTGTTGTTTAAATAAAAATTATTGCACAACGTTTCTGAACGCGGTACAACATTTTATTTTATTATTTATCAATAATTTTTATTATAAAATCTTATTTTTAAATACATCGACACACAAATCTGTATAATTTTATTTTTAATTAAATAAGAAAAACATTTTAAATATTAATGTAATAACTGCCATTGGCCAGACAGTCAAATTTAATTTTATAAATTCATTGATAGATCAATGATTTGTATTTTAAATTCGAATAGGAAACATATTAAATATTAAAATAGTAACATTCGCGTTGATCAGACAGTCATAGAACATTTATTTGAATGCTAATAAGATTAAACAATTTCTAAGTAGGCCAGTGATATTTCTATTACATACAAACACACGTTAAGAAACTTTCCCATGCACAGAAATGTACGTATAAGTTGTTAGAAAGATAAGAAATAAATATAGAAAGGGAAATCGAATTGACATTTGGGTCATCGTTTAATTTTGCGAAGAAGAAAGTATATAAAAAGTGAGATAAAAAAAGAGATATAAAAAAAATAAACAATTGATTTTACGTATCCTAAGGAATGTAAAATAATAATGAAAAAGTAAATAAAGATAAATACGAGAAAAATCGAAATTGCGTCGTCGTCGTCGTTGTCGTCGTCGTAAAATGTTTTTTATTATTTTATATATTTTCTATTATTTTCTTCTTCTTTTTATATTTTTTTTTTCCTTTTTACCATCGTCTAGTAAAAAGCATTTTTATTTAGAAGTCGATAAACGTGTAGGATGTCTTCGAAGGGGGATCGAAGAGGGTTCGATGTGGTAGTACGAGCGAGGATGAAACTTTGTGGGGGAAAAAAAAATGAAGAAGAAGAAGAAGTAAGAGAGGGGGGGGAAGAGCCTTCCTTCTTTATTTAATACCTAAAACGTACAAGATTTATATGGATCAAGCCTCGAGATTGGAGCTTTAAATTAATAACGAAATGTATTATGGTCCTCTTCCAGCATCATAAAAAAAAAATAAAAAAAAAAAAGAACGGAATGAAGATAAAGAGATTTGCAGACTTCCGGTTGGAGTCTCTGTTTTCCGGGGATCTCTCGACGTGAAAATCTCGACCTACCTCGAGTCAAGAGAATCTACGTAGAAAACCATTAAGAGACCACAAAGTAGAAACATAAGAGGGAAATACTCCCAAGATATTTATAAGAGTTGAAATTGTGTGGAAGTTCATTTATCGAGAAATCAAGAAAATCTTATCTTTCTAATTCAATTCATTGTCAACGAGTATCATCTTCCATTTAATTAATTACAATTATACATCAAACATATTTATTGAAATATTTATTAAATTAACGAGAATGTAAACAATTCGTCCTGTAACAACAAAAACAACAATCTTTCGAAAATATCTCGTTCACTATCGACAAATATTTTCCGTTTAATTATATCAATTTAATTTACTTACTCTTTTTATTATTTTTATTTTTTAAATATTTTTATATATTTATTAAAACCAACGAGAATATAAAGATCAGTAACGGAACAAAAATAACAATCTGTTGACATAATAACAAATACGATAAACTATAGGTATAAACCAATCTGAAAATAATCTAAAACATTAATCTCATGTGATATTGGAACTAAAATGATAAATCAGATAGATCGTTTTAAGAATAATATGACTAATGTTCTCCTGAGAGAAATCTCAGGGCGTATACACTTTATCATGGTCTTGGATACAAAGTTCCTGCCTTTCGTCCGAACGCAGTATCCTCTTCCTAAACAACATCCCAGTCCCTCTCTCTCTCTCTCTCTCTCTTACACACATTCTCTCTCTCTCTCTCTCTCTCTCTCTCTCTCTCTCTCATATTCACCCTCTTCTCGTCGTCTCTCTTTTTACCACCCCCGACAATCGACGTTCGCCTTTCACATTTATCGAACGAATGCGCGCGCATTGCACAAGTGGAACGGGGCGTGCTAAGTCTTGGTTGGTCGTGGTAGAATCGTCGTCTACGAAATCACCACCAGCTGAACAACCACGACGACGACGACGACGACGACTAGGACGACTAGGACGATAGACTGTGACGAACATCTCGACGAAGACGACGACAATCGGTCCGAGAACTTTGGAGAGCATCGTATCCTCCACAATTCTCTCTCTCTCTATCTTCTTCTCTTTGAAAACGCAAGCGCGCCAATCTTCTATCTCTTTTTCTCTCTAATCATGCGCATGCTCATTCCAAACAACCTTTCCCACCCCTTATCCAACTAACCATCATCCCTTCCGCAAACTCTCTCTCTTTCCATTAATCCCTCTTTTTCCCTCTAATTTTCTCTCTCTCTCTCTCACACTATAATTTTCTCTTTCACTCTAATTTTTTTTCTTTCCCTTTCCCTCTTGATCTAATTTTCTCCCACTTTATCTCTCTCTCTCTCTCTCTCTGTTTTCTTCCTTCTCCCATTTACCCTCTCTTATCTGTATCATTATAAATCTTCTCACA
>NW_025112997.1:3341696-3409196 GCF_010416935.1 Polistes fuscatus | reverse complement strand
AATAATTCATTGCAGAACAATAATATTAACCTTAACAATAACGACAATGCGAGAATAATCTCGGAAAAGAATGCATTGGAAAAGAATTTGAAGAAACATTCGTTGTTCATCAATGCATTATCGTGGAAACGATTCAGTACGGCAAACAATAATAAGAAAAAACTCGATAACAAAAACAAAAATATCGCTTTTAGACAACCGCTCGATAACATTCCCATTGTCGATAAGAACAAAAATATACAAACGCCTCAGGTGAGTTTATTCTTAATTATCACTGATATTTATCTCATTTTCGTGACATTAGATTACCGTTAATTTTCCGTTTAAAGGTTACTGTTCACTCGTATATATATAGGGTTTATATATATTTTATTATTTTGATATATATTTTAGGGTTTATATATATAGGGTTTACATTGTTTACGTTTGTTCTTGAACGTTTAGTTGTTCTTAACTATTTTGTAAAAGTTCTTACTGCGAATATATTTCGTAACACGTGGATTTTCTACATTGCTTTTCTACTTGCTGAGTTCAGTAATTTTGTTGTATTTACGTTGATATAATCGTTCAATCGGAATTTATCTTTAATCGTTAGAAAAATTAATTGAATATAATATAAGTTAAATGAAAGAAATGATTTTTTAATTGACAGTTAAAACGATGTTAAAAATGTTTCTATCATTGGCTAGATTTGTTATTTTATTTGTAGACTCGTCCATCGATTAACATCTTCTCCCAGATTACGTAAATTTGTTCAATATTTAATTACATATTAAAATTTCCTTTTTTATATATAATATATATACATAACTATATTATTTTAATTAAATAAATAATTATGATACAAATATATATATGTGACTTAATAAGCACGTGTGTCGGGTGTGATTCAATAATCGTTGACTCGCTTAGTTCATAGACTCGTCCATTGACTAACTTTTTCGTAGACACAGTTTTAACACGGTTATTGATCAAAAAATGTTCCACAATTATTATACGAAAAAAAAAAGAAGAAAAAGGAAAAGAAAATGAAATAAAAAATATATCATTGAAATAAATGTAATAAAAATGAAAAAAATAAATTTGTGACAGACAAAAGCGCCAGCGTCTAACAACAACCATACAACGCACAATCCAACGTGCGAGAAATTGGTACAGAAACCATTGCCACCTGGACCAAGAAAAACTGTCATCCAAGCGTCTACGTCAGAACTGCTAAAGTGCCTCGGCATTTTCCTACGCAGGAAATGCACGCGATTAAGGGACTTCCAAGCTGGGGATGCAGTAATGTGGCTTAGAACAGTCGATAGGAGTCTCCTGCTTCAGGGTTGGCAGGTAAATTATCTTTTAAACAATATAATAAAATAAGCAAAATTTGATAAATTAAAAATAATCATTAAAGTTACGAGACTTCTTTTTTTTTTTGAGAAAGAGAGAATACATTTGTTTTATTTCTAACCCAACGATCGTTAATTATGCTTGTCAATGTATCATTAAATTTTCAAGAAACAAACTCTCTCATGGGAGGGAAGTTACATAAATTGGTAGCATGCATCAAAGATCCCTTCTCTCGATTCTTGTCCACGTCCATTGGGAATAAAAGCGTAGAAAAGTTCACATTAGTCAATTCTAATGTTTCTTTGTTTAAGAATTAACTCGTCAATATAGTTCTTTGTTTTATTTTTTGTACAAATAAAATCAAGAATGTCGTATAAGATTCTTTTTAAGAAAGACAATGTTTATAAATATTAATAATTGCATTATAGGAACTTTAGGTTATTCTAAATTTTAATCACTGAACGTATAACGTGCATGTTATAGTAATTATTAAATATTATTATTTGAAATAATAATAATAATAATAATAATAATAATAATAGGATGTATTAATAATTTCATTAGAAACTCTAGGATATCCTTAATTTTCATAACACGTATGGTATACCATTCAAAATATAATTGATTATTTGTTGAATATAGTTAGACTATAATTGTTTAAATAATTATTTAGAAATTAGACAAATAATAGTAATATTAAGAACTCAAGGAACATTTGAAAATTAATTAAACAAAATTCTATATAAGTGCACGTTATAAGATTCTAGAAGATTATTTATAAGAAATCGTAAAGAAATTTGTCGTTTATTCTAATATCATTTGCAGTTAGTATAAATTCAACTTTTTCATATGTATCAAATACGAAAGAATTTTCTTACAATTTTATCGATCGTATTACGAAACGTTCGAATATCGATTACGATATGTAACATTGCATAAACTCAAAGTAACATCATTTTAACCTAATCTCTATAGTCAACTTTGAACGTTTACATTTCCAAGAAAGTTTTTTTCGTAACGTGGAATGATCATCGCGTTTTCACGACGATCGCGATAAAACGTATATCGATTGACTCACCTAAACGTACACGCATACACGCGCGCGCACACACACACACACACACACACATAGACACACGGGCGCATTTACGTCAGAGTCTATGTTCATCGATCTTTGTCATTTTCTTTCTCTTTCTTTCTCACTTTAAAAAAAAATATTCATATTTTTAATAATAAAACATATGACAGGAGAAGAGCAATGATGTTGTAAGATTTCATGATAGATAATTGGAATAAATTATATTATAGCTCCCTTTTTGAAAAGGGCGTTGGCCCTACAACAACAACAACAACAAAAAAGACTGATTGAACGAATTTCGGTATAAAATAAAGGACATTAAAATTCCGGATGCGTTCGTGCTACGTTTCGTCTAACATTTGAATGTTCTCCTCGCGTGCTTTTATGCAATCTTTGATAAACTTAAAAGATAATTATTTTCAAATGGTTTCAACGAAACGTTATGCGTGATCGTATACATTTTCTCCAATACGATAATAACTAATTGTACAAATTTCATTAATTATAAAAACAGATAAATATTTTCTTTTGTTATTATCGTATTTTTAAACTTCATCTATATTAATAAAATATTTTCAATTGATAAACACTGTCTATTCAAAAGTATCTTTAATGAACAGATATTGTAATTTAAAAAATAACGACGGTAATTTGATAATGAAATAATATGATTTATTATGTACAATTAATTAATATATATATATAATGAATTTTGAGCATGAGATAAATTATTTGAGAGTAGATTATTGAGAAGATGGTCGGTTTGATTATACTAACACTTGTAAGAGAACACGAAGGAAAAAAATGAAAAACATTATCATGTCCTATACTGACAACGAAATTACAACAACGTTTTTGAGAGTGTTGAAAAGAGGGAAAATCGTTTAACCGAGAACCGAGTGTTGTATTAGTAGGAAACTGGTAAAAAGAAGTGAACAATTTCGATGCTGGTTAAAACTCACGAACTCGAGAAAAACGCGAGCATGTAATCATTTCGTTCAAACCAACCCCCCCCCCCCCCCCACCCCCATCGCGACCGTCCGAGAAATGCTGTCGCGTTGAGACAGCCGACAAAGGACGTTCATATGAGCGGTCTTTATGAATTTTCAACACTGTCATGGGAAATGAGTAGAACTATGCGTGGGTGAGACAAAGACAAAGAGTCCAAGTTAGAGAAAGAGACGGAGAGAGAAACCACAGGGATGAAGGGGTGGTCACGTGCAGCAAGAGGGGTTGCGCAGGGCAACGTTGCAAAGCCACCCCTTAGATGTAGAAAAATGCGGCAGGGTTCTCGAACAGGGACGTTCACCCCTCTACTACCGAATGCGGAGAGGGTTTGGATTTCGTTTCGTGCATTGGCCCCTACCCTTAGCTTTATGGGGTGTCCCAGGGGATAACAAGAATGAGAGAGAAGGCAAATACATTAATGTGCTATTCGTGTTACCAATGAGATACCTAATTTCATGCATCGATTTTTTCCATTTCATTCAATTAGTATAGATTATTTTTTTATTAATAAAAAATGATGAACTTTCATTTGAATTTTTGTATTTTTCAATTTTTCTTTCTATTTATATGAGTGTATAATGTTTGATATACTTTTTTTCTTTTATGTTTAATATTAATCATTATATAATAGAGTATCGTTTATGTAGATATTTCTATGTACTTATTAGTTCTGTTTGACAAACTATCGATACTTTGAGGTGCATATCGATATTTATAGAACACCTGTCGATAAAACGTTCAAAATGACGAGTAATGAAAAATCAAGGTATCCTGACCACGGTAAATCACTTGCGGTTTGCACAATTCTGAGGTTTCCACGTGACATCAACAAGCACTGATCTTATAGCTGCACGTGTCAAATCTAATCAGTTTGGATTTGACGTATTTTACTTGTTCTAGAAACTCGATAAGTAGAATACGAGAATAACGTTTTAAACACTTTTTAAATATTTCTGTTCTATGTAGAAATTAGGAAAGCAACTTGATTTATTATTAATAGAAGATGTTCTATCCTTCATTTTAAATAAAATAAATAAAATTTGCATAATCATAATGAACATTTAAATGATTCCATTATGTTTGTCTTCATTAGGAAAAGGACAAAAATTTATTTTTAAAATTTATTAACAATTTTTCGATTTTATAATAAGAATATAATTAAATTGTTTAAATAAATAGAGGATAATTAATGCTTTAAAATGGTACCTCTATCAAGTCTCTACGATTTTTCGTTCCGAAGATATAAGGAAAACAAGATTTCCATTCATAATTCATACAACATCTGCTTATAGTAGTAAAAGTGCGTAAATTCTTAGAATTTATATAGGTTATTGACCCAATTATGAATGAAATTATGTAGGTCAGTGGGTCAACGTAAAAATAATTCATTCATATGGGAATATCTCAGAAAATAATAATCGTAGAAACTTGACTAATACACCATTTTAAAGGGTAAAATTTTCTCTATTTTTTAAACTTATTTTTAATAGTTAATAAATAATCTATTATAAACAATTGGTATAAAAAATTTCTTAAAAACCAAATGCATCCTATTTCGTCATGAATAGTAAGCATTCAAATCGTATGAGTGTTTTGTAAAATTGCATAAATTGATATATAGTTAAAAAACAAATAATTTTGTCATTAAAAAATTAATTTATACCCTATATGTAGTTGGAAATATTTTAGGAACTAACAGTCGTAGAGACTTGATAAAAACGTCACTTTAAAGCGTAAATTATTCTCTATTTTTCAAACGTATTGTTAATAATTAATAACAATTTGTTATAAACAATTTTTATAAAGAAAAAAATATTATAAATAAATAAAAAAAAAATATTATAAATATAATTTATAAAATATTATAAATTCTTAAATAATTTATAAATGAATGAATGTTTTTCAAATAATAAATATTCAAAGTAAACGGAATGTAATTTCAAAATAATCGTGTTAGAACGAATACTCTTCCTACTATTACTTATTGGATATTCAAGATGATTGAATTTGTTATCTTACCTTCGATCTTCTCAAATTCTAACATTTTCGATTAGATCTTTTCTTGTGTAAACGGACACCAAAGTCTGCCAATATATTTCGCATATAGGCATTCCAGATCTACCGATATCTTTGTAGACCATGTCCTATATACATTTTCTTTCACAGTTCATTCCAATTTTAGTAAAATTCCATTTAACAATAGGTTCATCTATTATTTCCAGTGACATTTATTCAACTCTCTATTATTACAAACTTCTCACCATGTTGAGAATAGACATATCCAATCGATTATTTCACGATACTTAATTATAATACGAACAAATTTATTTTATTTTCAATCAATAGTCTTCAATTATTATTACAAATAATTTATTAACAACAATTATATAATATTCCCATATTATATTATTATTAAAAATTATATTTAAATATAATTAAAAGTAAACTAGAGAGATTTTTATATAATGTATGCAAGCAACACGTAGTTGTTTAGACCCAACATAAAAACTAATCCATTGAGTCTAGACAAGCCACAGTAATAGTCCTTCATAAGATATGTTATGATTTAGAATGTCATTAGTAAAAAAAAAAAAAAGAATCTGGTTAAGAGGAAGCCATATGTTGTAGGTGAAAGGAAAAATGCATTCTTCTTTTTCTTCTTCTTTTTCTTTTTTTCTAAACACGTGCATAGGGAATAGAAAATAAAGCAAAGAAATATATATATATATGTATAAGATAATTAGATAGATGAATAGATAGATAGATGGAAAGGTAGATATGCATTCCTGATTCACGTGGAAGCCAAAGAAACATTATCTCTTTCGTCCCTTTAGTTCGATTAATCGTATCATCATAGAGGGGACTTTCAAAAGAGAATAAACTTTTCTTACTCACGTTTCTCAAGCTAAGATATATACATATACACATATATGTATGTATATATGTATATAATACCTAAGTTAGGACTAGGAGAAGGTAGACAAGGTGTAACGACAGGTTGCTCACCCCTGACCAATATCGACCGAACGTGTGGGGGTACTTTGGTATTAGTATTACCATTATATCTTTCCCTTGTTACTTTACCCTCTCATTGCATCAAGTTACTATATTTATATATTACTATATGTTTGTTAGTATTTTGCTACAAACAATTTATCTTACGTAGTTCAAATTTACACTTACAAACATCACACACATACGAAATATTCAATTAAAAATAAATATTAAATATAATATATAATATTTAGGAGAAGAAATAAATTTAATGTAGATAGTAATTAATGATAAATTGTTATTATTATTATTATTATTGTTATGAATATTTAAAATTATTTATTGAAAATCTAAAATTATATTATCACCAATATCGTCATAAATTCGAAAGAGACTTAAATAAATATCCAAATAAAATATAAAATACTATAAAAATCATTTAACCGCATCTATTTAAAAATTATCTATAAAAAGAACTATAAATAATCGTATATTAATTTAAACGGAAATTCTCTCATAATTCTCAGCATCCTAAATTTGTAATAGACTTAAATATACATCGCAAGCAGATAGATATAGTTTGAATATATCGTACCAATGATTACGTAGAAAGTTGTCACAAAGGAAAAGGCAAAGATAGACAACCAGAGATAGAGAAAGATACAGAGAGGAGTTGTTATTGTAAACGGAAGCAAGATGACGATGATGACGATAATATAGAATGACGTTAATAGGAATATAAGCTTTGTATGAATGTACGTAGGTATAACTAAGGACTAAATATAGTAGTAGTAGTAGCAGAGTAGTAGAGGGGAGAACGACAATAGAAACTAACAGCTAGGTAGGTAGATAGGTAGCTACCTAACTAACTAACCAACCAATCAAGTAACCAAGCAAGCAAGCAGCAGGTTGCTGGTTGGCGGGAAAACGTATTGGGGGCATCGATCCTGTCGGGTCATCGCGGGGTCTCACCGTTATAATGCACCTACATGTGCAATCCTCGAACCATTGCACCTACGTGCACCCACACGACTCGATGCGCTTACCTGCGCACGCGAATATCCAACAGCAGCAGTAGCAGTAGCAGTAGCAGTATATTGCAGCCGTTTCTATTCGTGTACACGATCACACGGCTCATGGGATATTTCATGCGGTTACTCTGTTCACATCTTTAGCTTCTATTATTCTCATATAATATCGGTCTTATCGAGAAAGAAAGAGAGAGAGAGAGAGAAAGATAGGTCCAGGTAAAGCCATATTGTGGTTATATCATTATGGATCGTGAACAACGTATACTTTAGACTAACACTATCAAACGATTACAACCCTCCATAACTAACTAACTAACATCTCCTCATTTTCTTCCACGCCCCAACACTACCCCTTCGATAGGTAGATACGCTCGCCAAGTTGAATATCGGCCTACCTATCGTGTCCTAATTTCTTAATGAACACCCACGTTTCTGGAACAAGAGGTGTGAACTTTTATGTTTATCATGTCGAATGATTATCCTTTATGTTTAATATGAAATCAATGAATCTAGAATAAAAGGTACGATTAATTGTTTCGAATTCGGTGTTCATTTTTGATTCGTTGGTTAATCAAGTAGCCGACAAAATTTTTACATGACGATTTTTATAATGAAGATTTTCCATTAGGCCACCTTGTTTATCTTTGATATATTTATACGTTTTCTATCTCTTTACATCGTAGCTTTTTATTCTTATCAAATTTGCGGATTAAATTTCCTTTTATTCTTCCAAGAAGTGTTTCTTTAGTAATCGAACTATCGATTGGTCTTCGTTGCAGTGGAAGTAACGTGACACTGTACTACATGAATCATCCATTTCACCCTTATTTTTACAAACGTATCCTATTAAATTACGAGTTAAAAGAACGTGGAAAACTTACGACATATTATTTTATTTATTATTAACGAGTATATTCATTTCTATATATTTCAACGACCTATTATTCAATTGAATTTCTTTTATTTTCCTTTTCTTACAGGATGTCACATTCATCAACCCAGCCAACGTAGTGTTCGTGTATATGCTTGTAAAAGAACTAGTCGATGGTGAGGAAGCTTCCGAGAGAGAACTTCAAGCAACCGTACTAACATGCCTCTATTTGAGCTACAGTTACATGGGCAATGAGATTAGTTATCCTTTGAAGCCATTCCTCGTCGAGGATAGCAAGGATAAATTTTGGGATAGGTGTCTGTTGATCGTCAATCGATTGAGCTCCGAAATGTTACGAATCAACAGCGAACCTAATTTCTTTACCGAAATTTTCGCCGAACTGAAGGTTAGCCAAATTCGTTATTTTCGAAGCTTTCCAATGATTTCATATATAAATACGATAATATAATATGTTCGTTATAAAATCTATTGAAATGTTGCATTAGAATGATTAGAATATTTCTATTTTTTGTTGAATAAAATTAGGCTTGCGGAACGGACGAGCGTGGTAGCCTATCTGGAAGTGGCCTCGAACGGAGTCTCGTCGTCTCCGGAGTCGCGGTACCCACCAAGGCGGCTTGACGGAGCTACACACATCTGTGGGTGCGCATCTACCCGTACAGTTGCGACGTTACGACGCTCTGACGACGGTCGGCACGACGACGAGGAGCTGCGATCGCAGCTTGACCCCTCCGCATCGACCTCGGCCTCGACCTCGACGTCAACGTTGCAACGCCACCAAGATTCTCAACAGCAACTCCAACTACCGCAACAACCACACCAGCAGCAGCAGCAACAAAAACAACATCAGGATATAATCATTCAAGGGGGTCGTTGTCCATCGTGCGGTCAGAGAAGACGAGAGGAAATTGTTTATACGATCGAGGATTTAGATGCGATCGAAGCACCGCCATTGGAATCTACGAGAACACCACCCCCATCGGCAAGTCGGACCTGCAGCTGCGACGTTCCGTCGTCTGTTACTGATGCACCGCAGACCGTTATCGACGATGACGACGGGGCTAAAGCCGAACTTCGAAAATATCGTAGCGTCGATGCTAGATGGGCCAACACGAGTTTCCTCTCACCGGACGACGCGATCTGGGACTTGAAGAAACACGCGAGCGAGGGCACGGAATTCCGTTGGGCGCTTCATACTTCGAGTACCGACGTTGACTTGGCTAGAAAAGCCAAGTGCAGTTGTCACAATTTAACGCCCGAAGAGAAGAGACCCCATGATGCCGTGCAACGTGGTGATCTTCGGAAGCATCACAGTGCTGAGACTGACAAATGGTCGATTAAACCTGATTATTTGGCACCACCTATGCACGATCTTAGAAAACACAGTAGCGATGATACGAGGATGGCACGCGAGGCCAGATGGACGTTACAGGTACCTGAGGTTTTACCTAATCCAAAACCTAGATGTACCTGTCCGAAGGCTAAGACGTTACCACCTCCACCGTCGCCGATCGAGCCACCAAAGCTCGAAGTAGAACAGCCGGAAGACAGGGTAGAAGAAGAGAAACCGAAAGAAAAGGAACATCCCGAGAGGAAAATGGTTTATTCTAAGTCATTAACACCCGAGGAACCAATCGCACCGCCACAGGAGAGGCCTGAATTGAAGAAACATGCCAGCGAAGGATCCAGATTAGCTAAACAAGAGAGAATCAAGGAACGACCGAAGTTGGTTAGATCAGCGCACCAAACAAAAAGCATACTCAGTATAACTGGTATGTCGAAAAAATGGGAACAAAAGGAAACCATTGCTAGTCCAACCGAGGATGTTAGAAAACCTCGTTCCAAGTGGGCAATGAAGCCGCACTTTTCCTTGCCAGCTGATAAAAAGGAATCGAGATGGTCGAGAGGTGACTCCGCGGATTCGGGAAAAAGTAAGAGTCTACGCGAAAGGCCGAGATACAGCATTCGCAGGAGTATGTCACCAGAACCGGATCCAAGGCACATGACGAAATTAGAAAATAGAGTCGTACGACGTTTGATATCACCCGAAATTACGGTTACCAATGCCAAATTCGTACCGTACGAGGACGCTTCGCCGTTGCCAAACGTTGGGGTTAAAAAACGGGAGCAAAAGCATATCAGCGAGATCAAATGGACACCGTACGATGGTTCACCGAGTGACGCGAGTATTGCTGGACCGATCCGAGCACCAACCATCGAATCTGAGGAATCGAAAAATTGGTCACCGTTTCACAACGTTACGCCAACTCATTGTCCACCAATGGCTACTGAACAATCACGTGCCGCAGAGGAAGACTTTCGTTGGCGTTTTCTCAACCAAGTATCACCTTTCCCAATTTATCAAGGCGCTTGGAAAGACGAGTCACCTGAGAAAACACCACCGAAAAGAGCACCGAGTCCGATTGAATCTTCGCCTGTTTGGTCACCCCAAGTACCAACCACGCCGATTAAAAGACAAAAATCGCAACTGCAACAACAACAATTATCGGTACAACAAGCGTATTCCCCGGTACAACAGAAGAAAAGTATCATCAAACACGAACGTCGTGGAGCATCGAAAAAGAAAGCTGCACTTCGTGCAATATCGGAAAGTGGATATCAGTTGGAGGAAAGATTGGCACCACCACCAATCCACACGATAGTACGTGCATCGAGCGAGGAACCAAAGGGTAGACAAAGGCCACTGTTGCTCAGATCGAAAGCACTTCTCGAAGTACCAACAACGATGGATCCTAGCAAAAGGTCGCTCAGCGAAGAAGTACCACGAATGCGATCTCGTGAATTAACACGTGGACCCAACAGGGCTAGAAGCGAAGAGGTGCCTAAATACAAAGATCCTTGGTTCTCCAATGAGGACGGTGAAGCCGAACTACGGCAATACGTCACGACGGTCTAACTTCGTTATCAATACGAGAAACATTTGTTTCATTTCAATCATCTAAACCACATCTAACCCCCATAATGTTTCATCGTTTTCCAATAATTAATTTCCCTTCATTTTCATTTAACCATTCCAATATTTGAATGCAACCTTTAAATTTGCCTTCCTTCACCCCATTGAAGATTCTACGATTGAATCCTGTGATATTTGAAGGACGGTCAAATCCTATGATTTCTATTTCTATTTCTTCATCATTTTAATTGATTTTCCTTTATGATTTTTTTTTTAAACGCAAACGTACGAAAACCGGTCGGAAATGGAAAGAAAAGTTTCAACATGGGTCCTTCGAAGCTGGCGTTTGAAAAGAAACAAGAAGAGAACCTAGTCGTTGGCCTACATTGGACTGCGATCAAAAATAATGAAAAATACAAAATGAAGGGACAAGGAAAAGGAAATGATGACTCGATGATGTTTACGATCCTTTCGATAAATCAAAGTAGGAGCTGCGTAAAAAATAAGATAAACAAATATGAAAATACGTCTAACAGGACTAAGAGGGGGGGAGGGGCGAGGAGGGGTCATGTATCGACGAAAAATCTATCGTCTATTAATTATCGTTAACAATTAGTATAACGCAAATACATACGAAGCATGACGCGTGTATTTATTCGATAAAAAGAAAAAATAAAAAACCATGGAGAACATTGTAGACATTTTTCGATAAAACACGAAAAACAATAATAAAAACGAAGAAAATTCTTTTTTTTCGTTTCGAAACTTTCGCGATCGAGATTGTTGTCGTCGTTGTCGTTGTTGTTGAAATTAACTAAAAAAAACAATATATCAATAACGACGATTTACACTAACAATAAGAAGAAGAAGAAGAAGAAAATAAAAAATTAAAAATACGCGTTAGAAAGAAATAGAAATGATGACGAGTAAAGAAAATAAAACAAAAAAAAAAAAAGAATAAGAAAATAAAAGAAAAAGAAGACGCGTTATATAGATATTCGAAAAAAAGAAAAGAAAAAAAACGTTTCAAGTATAAAACGCTGTGAACGATTTAAGTGAAAAAAAAAGAAAAAAAAAAAATAATAATAATAATAAAAAAACACAAAAATCTCGAAAGGGGGGAAAAAAGGAGAGAGAAAAGAATATAGAAATCTCTAATACAAAATAATAAGAATAATTATTATAATAATAATAATTAATATTAATAATAATATTAATAATAATAATAATAATAATAATAATAATAATAATAATGATGATAATGATGATGATAATGGTGGTGAGAAAAAAAAAATAAAAATTAAAAAATAAAAAGAACGAAAGAGAAAGAAAGAAAGAAAGAAAGAAAAAAGAAAATAAAAAGATAAAGACGGAGAGGGAAAAAATTCAAATACGGGACAATAGATCGTAAGCATTAGTTGTAAAACATTTTGAGTGTGAGAAAAGAGAGAGAGAAAGAGAGAGAGAGAATGTGAATTACAATAAAAAGAGGGAGGGGGAGGGGAGAGGATGATGATGACGACAAGAAAAAAGGGACGAAGAAGAAAAATAGTGACGATTAAAGTGAGAAAAATGAGGGAAGGGAAAATAAAAAAAGATTAAAAAAAAAAGGGCTGTAGGTATATAGAAAAGAGGTATATGTATATGTATACATATATATACCTCTTGGCGAATCGAGTTAATACGATATATAATTAATATGCGAGAGTTTAGGTATAAATAATATCGATAAATACGCTCGAATAAGCCAACGATAAGGACGAAAAAGGGTGGCAAGCTGAAGAAGAGGAGAAAGAGGAGAAGAAAAGGATATGTAAAAGGGAGAGAGAGAGAGAGAGAGAGAGAGAATTAATAAATAATAATAAGTAAATAAATGAATAAATAAAAATAAAGAAGAAAAGAAAAGGGATAAAAAGGTTCGAAGAAGAGGAAAGGGAAGGAAAGAAAAAAAAAAGGGAGCGAATATAAACGGGTTGCCCTGGTCGACCCGACCGCTCGATGTTCGACGAGGGTCAACCTGCTTGTTTCTTTTTATTCGCGAATAAATAATTAATCGTCAATACGAACGCGACGAATTCGTTTCGAAGATAAAACGGTGAATGTGTGTGAGAGAGAGAGAGAGAGAATATATATATTAAATATATATATATATTATTAATAATGATTTCCGTATTCAATGCAATGGGATTTAGGAATCCCAGTTCTCGATCGATTCAAGATTAAAATTTAAAAAAATAATAAAGAACAAAAATACCGTAAAGAGAACAGAGAAAGAGAGAGAGAGAGGGAATTTCGTTGCGTATGACGATGCGTAATTAATTGGTTTTTCTGTTCTTTCGCGACGAGTCAAAGAACATTTGTCGGCCGTTTATTATTTTTTCCATTTTAATTATTCAATTTATGTATGTATATGTATATATATATATACATATATTCATATAGATATTTTTTTTTTATTTAAGAATAAATTCAATATATTACTTTCTAAAAAAAAAAAAAAAAAGATATTTAAATAATAATTTATAAATAAAAAATATAGATATAAATGAACGGCCGATTAAGTTCGATGGCTCGTTTGTGCCGGCGAGTGCAATATGAATTAGGATTACATAAAAGTCATTTGAATTATTAAGACATTATTCTAACGTATGGTAAGGAAACGACAAATATAAAAAGAAGATAAACAATGGAAATAGAAACCAAAAGGGAGGATAGAAGTTTGACTAATTTGTATGTTGAATCGTGCACTGTTTAAAGAGTCAAACGTAAAATCCTTTACTTTTGTGATGTCGTTAAATTAGCAAAGGGACTATTATCCTTGAAAATACCGTACGACGTTAATTTTCGATTAATCGGTATTTTAAAAGGAAGAAAGAGAAAAGTGAGAAAAAGAAGATGAAGATGAAAAATAAAAATGGACTACTTTATTAGCTGCGTTATATTTCAAATGTAAATTCGATCACAGACTGCATCAGTATTTCTCTCATAATAGTTTATGTCGCGCGATTTATTGCGTTGCAAATTTAGTCGAGAAACTCTCGAGTACCGTATACATAATACTCTTCTCATAAACATACACTAATTACTATAAACATATAAACACACTTATTATATATATATACTTATGTGTGTGTGTATATATATATATTATATATATGTATTTCAATAATTTTTTATCATTTTATTTTTTAATTTTAATTTAAACAAAAGTTCCTTCTCGTTTCATTTTCTATGCTCATTCTCATACGTTTTCGATATTACATTATCGATATTATTCAATATTATTAATCAGTAAATTAGCATATAATTAATATAATTCCAAGTTGTTTTTAACAAAGAATACATTTAAAAAAGATGAAATAGAAAGAAAGAAAAAGAGAGGAAGAGAGAAAGAGAGAGAGAGAGAGAGAGAGAGAGGTATATCGTTTTAACGAAGAGAATGATTAAAAAGAGCAAAAACTAATATTAAATATTTAACGCAGGAAAAATTAAAGGAACATCATGAACGTTTAATGAAATTGATTTAAATCATTTTAATAATAATAATAAATCGACGCATGTGTGAATAATAATAGAAAAGTAAATAAAATAAAATAAAATAAAATAAAATAAAATAAAATAAAGTAAAATAAAAAATAAAACGATATTACGAGACTGAAACGCATTCGTGCGTTGTCACGTGCCATATATATATATATATATATATATTAATACATATATAAATACATAAATAAATACATACATACATATATATACTTACGTACGTATATGTCGTGTATCGATTCTCTGCACATTAAACGGATAATCGATAAAATCATTCGTTTAGAATTATAAATCTTAAGGCTTCGTTTCTGCAAGACTTTACACGAACAATTAAAAAAAAATTATCAAAGAAATTCCCCTAACGACGATATAATTCGACGATGAAAAATATTTAACAACAACAACAACAAATGAAAAGAACTTTCGATTTACTCCCACATTCGTAGAAAAGAAAAAAAATATAAAATATGATTCGCGCGCGAAATAGGAATAATTGAAATGAAGGGAAAGAAGATAGAAAAATTCAATTCGTTTTTTAGTTCAGCTCTCTCACTCTATCTCTCTTTCTTTCTTTCTCTCTCTCTCTCTCTCTTTCTCTTACTCTTGTGCTGTGAAATTTATATTTTAAATATATTAGTAAGACCGTATCTATGAACTGTGACAAAAAATTATACTATACGGAAAGAAATTAAAAGAGAAAGAGAGAAAGAGAAAGAGAGAGAGAGAGAGAGAGGGGAGAGAAAGATAGAGAGAAAGATAAGGAAAAAAATAAGAATAAATTTAAATTAAATTATTTAAGGGTGAGATTAATCTTGGACCAATATTTTATTCACGATTATCGATTTAAAGTTGAAAATAATTCTACGAAATATTAAAACGATTTAAAAAGTTCGCAAGTATTTACGATGTGATCAACCAATGAACTAGACGAGAGTTTACGAAAAAAAAACATTTTTTTCATGATCGCATATCATTGGTTCGTAGATTGATCGTCCATTGACGAACTTCTTCGTAGAATTATGATCAATTTTAAATGGGTAATAGAAATTGAAATATTGCTCGGAATTCATTGGCAAACGAATAGAAAAAAAAAAAAATCTACTTTAATTTAGTATTAGAAAGTAAACTTAATTATTATATAATTATTGTATTAATTTTCGTTTCTTTCCCTCATTGCCAAATTCATTCATTTAACGTCAATTTTTGCAAAACAATCGTGCGCGAGTATTCATCCAATATCGAAGATAAATTACACGTCGTCGTTATTTCTGCAAAAAATCTAAATAATGCTCTTTGTTTAGACGATACCACCCACCGAACACCCACTACCGTCATCTAAATAAAAAAAGAAACAAAAAAAAAATATACGAGAATCTCTAAATTCTCTCAAATTTCTAATAAGATAAAAATCTATTTGTTAAATTCGTTTGAACGTAATTAGAAGAAATCAGCAATGTAGCAAAAAGGGCAGCTTAGATTAAGTAAAGTGTTATCGTTAGTTGTGTTCCCAAATGATTAGCATTAATTGTTGTCGATTAATATCATTCGAAAAATTAACGATTCATTTTTCAATTAGAATCGTATTTAACCTCTGCCTCTCTGTCTCTCTCTTTTTCTCTCTCCCTTTTTTTAATTCTTTTCTCACTCTCTCTCTCTCTCTCTCTCTCTCTCACTCTCTCTGTCTCTCTCTCTCTGTCTCTTTTTTGCACTTTGTGCCTGTCTCTTTTTTGCACTTTGTGCCTGTCTCTTTATTACTCAAGAAAACAATTTTATAAAATAATTATCGATCATTATCGATGAGAACTGATTAATGTAATATAAAAAACAAATATTTCCTATTTTCTTCCTTGCATTTTGCATTTTCTTTAATCTAATTATCTGTCTTCTTTTTTATGAATGATTTTTATAAAAATAGAAAAAAGAGATAGAGAAAGAGAGAGAGAGAGAGAGAGTGAGGAACAAATAAGATGATATAAATTCTCATCTTTTATCTAAATTATTTCATTTTGCTTATCTTATTATTATTAGATGCTGTATAATGAAAGTGTTTCTTCTTTCTATATTCTTCGCATACATTCTATGATATATTAACATTAACACACACACGTACATATAGCAAACATACATTCGCATAACACACACACACACACACATACATGAACACATAAACACACGAACTATAGTTTCCTTCTTCGTAGTGCACACAATTTGATTCAAGCGTAATATCGCGTATTGTATATTGTATACATAAACATAAATAATGATTATAATTATTCGCGTATTTTAATCTCCGGTAAAGACGCAGCTCTAAACGTTTTATTATCTTACGAGAACGATCGTTCCGAGATTAATTAAAAAATAGGCCGCGTTTTAATCATTACGCGTAATATTTGTAATAAGAACAGATTCGGCACGTTAAGATGCTAACAATATTAAAAATTGTATCTGTGCTGCCATTAGCATTAAAAAATGAGAGAAAGAGAGAGAGAGAGTGAAAATAAGAATGTGTGTGTGAGATTAAAAAAAAAATAAACCATGAAAAAGAAATATAAAAGGATAGAAAGAGAGAGAGAGAGAAAGAATAAGAATAAGAAGAAAAGGAAGTGCGTGATGAAATGATGATTGAAAAGCCAAAGTATATAATTAAACAACAAGATCCCCCCCTCTACATTTACAAGCACTCATACGATCGCGGAAACACACACACACACACATATATATAAATATATATATATATATATATATACACATAGAAATTAATACTTTCATGTCATAATTAAAATACACAAACCAAATACGATCATACACACATTCGCACACATACACATGTATACACACATATACATATTACACAAAAGCGCACGCAGCATAAATTACGTACCCGAGATGTAATCGTGTAAAAGCCTTTTAAATCCCAAGCAAGGAAACAAAAATACTTCGTTTCGCGGTACAAGCATGATTTTAGAAAATCCTTCATGTCGAATAATTATTAATTAGCATTCTCATTCCATATATCGTGTAATCGAGATATCGAGCGGTCGCGAACAGTACGTATTTAGTGGTTAAAAGAAATGATAAGAAGATGAAGAAGAAGAAGAAGATAAAACAAAATAATAAGAAATGAAGAAACCAGAAATAAGAGAAGACAAGTGTGGACCTAGACAAAAGTTATGGTTCTCTTTAGCGTGTTAATGTAATCGAATGTGATCGATTTGTTAATTAACATTGTCATGTTTTTCTTTTTTACATTGTGATTTTTAATGTTAATCATTATCGTCATTTGTCAGTTATTTATTAATATTATTGTCATTGTATTTAGTATTATTATTATTATTATTATTATTGATTATTGATTATTGATTATTGATTATTGATTATTGATTATAATTGTTTATTACTGATATAATTATTATTAGTTATTAACAACGTTATTGTCTTCGATCATAAACATTGAACAAATCTCTTGTTTCTAGTCAAAATCTTCTAGTCTCATTATAATTCCATCGACACATATACGATCCCATATGCGATTGAAACACGCGTTGTAGTAACATACACGATTTTTGCGATATAGAAAGAAAGGGAGAGAGAAAGAGAGCGATGCATTACCCGTACAAGAAATACAGTATACAATCCGTAAATATGAGGTAAATGTTGATTTGTTTAAATAAATGTAAGTTTGAAAATCCATCGTGAGTTTGTATATTAGCGCCAAATTGTTTCCGACTGGGGCCCATGACAAAAAATCAAAACTATTTTTTCAAAACTTTTACAAAACTTTTTATCGAATTATTTTCTTTCAATTCTTTAAAAAAAGAAAACAAAAAATTAATTAAAAAGTAAAAGAAATATATAATTGTTAAATATTATTTATTATTTTTCAAAAAATAGTAGTCGATAAGGTAGGAAATAATTTTATCGAAAGCTTAAAGCGCATGCACAGTTGAGATCAATCAATCATTAAAATGGCCGATCTCAATAAAGAATTAAACGAGTATCTTTTAAGAAGTAAAAAAAATGAAAGATGTGAAATATCTATGGAGACTGAGGCGAATTCCTCACAGGATTTTAAAAAATGGAATGAAATAATGCATCAAAGTAACGCAAACCAAAAATGGTATAAGGGACTAGGAGAAAAATGCTTTTCTAGCATGGTAAAAAGCTTCACTAACATAACCTTAACATCTCGATCGAAATATTTTTCATATCAATATAATGTTGTGTTTTTATTATTATTCATATTTAATATTTTACTATTTCTTTATTCCCCCTTTGATTTTTCTTCTTAGACAAAAAAGCAAAGACTCACGGCCTGTACATTATGCGGTTTCGCGGGATTTTTTTGCTTGTTAATATCTACATTTTATTTGCCTGTACTTTTAATATATGAAAGAAAATTTGTCGGATTGTACACCGTAGGAAGTATATTAATGTTATTAAGGTAGGTATTAAATATTATTAATTTAATTATTATTTTATAAATTGTGTCAATGTATCAATATTATGAAATAATTTGTCATTTACAGTTTGTGCTTTCTGTTGGGTCCAACCAGTTATTTAGAATCTTTACTTTCACCTAAAAGAAGATACTATGCGCTATCTTATATTACAATGTTGATAGCTACATTGTATTGTACGATCTATTTAAAATCAATGCTGTTAACATTATTGTGCTGCTTATTAGAATCCATTGCTCTGATTTTGTTTTTTATATCGAATTTGCCAGGTGGAACTATTACCCTAAATTTAATCACCAGAGTTTGTACCAAAATGTTCACAGCATCAATTGGTACTCCGTTCTCTGTATAATGTCATATCTTAGGTATTGAGTACTACTCACTTATAATATTAAGATATGTTTATTTTTATAATATTAACAAATTTTTGTATAAAGCATTTGATTCTATAGTTTCCAAAGACTGTACAATGTTACTCTATCATTATTAGGGCATATCTGTGCATCTGTTTGTACATATTACATCAATACATTCATTTTCATATACATTTTCGTCTATAAAATATTTTCTAAGAAAATAAATTTTTTGTTTACGATAAAACTATTATTGTACGAAAGCAATATTCGTATAAATACTTAAAGAAATTATTATTAGTTTTATAGCTAATTAGTTTTATTTATTTTTGGTTTCTTTTTCTTAGGAGCTTTAGTAGCTTTCGTTCTATTACTATTCCCTCGCAATTGTAATACTTTCAAGGGTAGATATGTAGTATTGCCATTATTAGATTTATCCTTTTCAGAGGGAGGGTTAAAATATCTTGTATTCTGTAAACTTGGTATATCGGTATCATTTAAATTAACATCATTAAAAGGAATAAATTCAGGGGTTTTATCATCAATATTCTTAGTATTATCACAGATAACATTAGGCGGAATAAACACTCTTTCTTTACACGAAGATCTAAATTTATAGATATTTTCCATCGAGATAAATTCTTCATTGACCCCAAAAGTACTTTCTTTTTTAGATACACTATCATTTACTTTATCACTCTTAATTATTGTACAATCTAAAGTCGTTTCCGTATCCATATCTGTAGATAATGTTTGTAATGATCTCATCGGTGCAGGATAATTTTTAGAGATATCCAATACACTATTGTACAACTTATGAAAATGATGATCCAAAGATAACACTATTTTCTATAACCAAACGTACATAGAATTAAAATAAAATAAATAAATTTTTTCAATTAAATATATAAAAAATCATACTTTCAAACCAAGTGTTGTAGATGAAAATCCAATAGTCTCAAATGTAAGATCTTTTAAAGATGATACAAGAAGAAATGGTATTTCTTTCCTTTGTGCCATCATGACAATATGCTTTATTAAAAGTGGCGGTTCCACGTTAGCATCCAATAGAACACAACATACTTCATCTTTTTCTAATGAACGTGTAACAGTATTCACACCAAGGACTACTGAATTTCTAAATAAATGAAGAAACAAGACAAATTACTTCAAATAAATGTTGGTGTTAGGATTGCATTAAGATTTGATGTTAAATTTATAAAAAAATAAACTTACAACATATCCCTTTTAGGGAATGGTTCCTCACTAACTTCTAGCTCTCCTTTTGGTTCATTTTCTTTATGTCTTCTTTTTTTACCCGGTGGTCTTCTTAACACTGGAAGTAATCTATAAAATATTGATATAATTTATTTAATTATGAAAACACACAAACATCAATGTATCAACTTACTCTTTTAATATAGAATTTAATTTTACTTTATCCTCTTGTTTTACCACAGGCCTGTTAATAGAATAAAAAAGAAAATAACATTTTTAAATGCTATCTTATAAAATTAAAGATATTTTATATGATAAAAAAAGAAATAAAAAATTAAGAAAAGTAAACAATGTACCAATAATTATCATGCGGTTGAGCTAGAACATTACGCAATTTGATAGATGTTCGTTTCCCTGACAAACTTTGTCTCTGTTGTTGTTTTGTCAATACCGGTGTATCCATAATTAAAAACTTATTATTATTGTACTTAAAAGAAATCGATAAATCTTCTCATTTCTAGAATCATAGAAGATACAGAATCTAAGTAATAAAGTGTAATATTTTGGTTAGGTGCATACAATGTTCACCTGGTGACAAATTTAGGAAACAATATTAGATAAAAATATGTCTTAATTATTTTAAATAATAAGCTTAAATATACACTTTTTAATTTTTAAATTATTTTTATATATATAATAATCTTAAATATATATTAGTCTTTAAATCATTTAGTATATCAAATTTAAATTACTATAGTTGTAATGTTGAATATATGTATTCTCTTATTATTAATATTTTTATTTTTAATATTAACAATAATAGTAAATAATATTTAGTAAAATGTGAGGTTAGGTATTTAAAAGAAAAAATCAATGTTAAAAATAATGTGAAACAAACAACTATAATATTTTACATTAATTTGATATTTATAATATTATCAGCTAATAAACAATTCATTCGTAATATGTTTGTTGATAATGGTATATGTTTTGGTGATAATTATGATGAGATATTTCATATCTTGTTTGTTTCACAAGTTCTATGATCACGTCTAATGTAATTTTTAGTTTCTGGTTGACGAATGAGCTCTCGTGACCGTATACGAGGGAGAATATTTTAAATTAATCTTTTTTAAGTATAGATTGACATTGTTATATATATATATTTTTTTTTTTGTGAAAAGAATTTCATTATTATTGCAGTGATATTTAAAAAAATCAATACAAATTATTATATTTGTTAAACGTTTTTTGTAGGTAATGTAAATAAGTGTTTCTTAAATATTATTTTATTATATACTGTTATTGTAATAACTATAACGGTAAGAAATCTATATGTCGTTTTATATTGATACTTATGAACAATTGTTTATTAATTAATAGAATTTATTGCTCAAAAAATAACCTAAGGTGATGGGAGAAAGACAATCTAGACAATCTAACGATTGGCGACCTTTTGTTTATGGAGGCCTTGCTTCTATCGTTGCAGAATTAGGTAAGTTTATTCAAATTGACATAAATATTTTATTAATATTTTTAATTATTCATAATTAGTCTTGTCTTAATATTTACGTCTATTTTTTTTTGTAGGTACTTTTCCTTTGGATACAACAAAAACACGTTTGCAAGTGCAAGGTCAAAAATTAGATAGAAAGCATGCACATTTAAAGTACTCTGGTATGACTAACGCTTTATTTCAAATATCTAAAGAAGAAGGATTTCGAGCTTTATATTCTGGGTATTTTAATTTTTATTAAGTCGACAAAAGTATTAGTTTCGTAGTTACTTGTTATCGCATTATTTACTTTTGATTTAAATTCTATAGGATTAGTTCCGCTATTCTTAGACAAGCTACATATGGAACAATAAAGTTTGGAACATATTATTCATTGCAAGAAATTGCTACAAAAAAATATGGAACAGATGACGCAGTACTTATTAATATTATATGCGCAGCGTTAGCTGGTGCAATATCAAGTGCAATAGCTAATCCTACAGATGTGATAAAAGTTCGTATGCAAGTAACAGGTATCGATGCTAATTTATCCTTAATAAGTTGCTTCCAAGATGTTTATCAACATGAAGGCATACGTGGCTTATGGAGGGTAATGTATATAATACCAATCAAAATATAAACTTTGTTTATAGAAGCGAAATGAAGTTAAGAGTTCTATGTAGTAACTAAGTTCCATTGCAAATAATAACATTTTTCTAATATTCTTACAGGGTGTAGGGCCAACTGCTCAAAGAGCCGCCATTATCGCGGCGGTAGAATTACCTATTTATGACTTTAGTAAGAGTAAATTTATGGAATTTCTTGGGGACAGTGTTAGTAACCATTTTGTGTAAGTCTCGAATTAAAACATTTGATAACAAAACAAAATTTAATACTATATGTATGCATCGGCACAAATTATAATGTTTTAGAAAGATTTTTTATAATGACTATTGATTCCAATTTATTATGGTACAATAATTTGATTTCTTTTGATTCTGAAAACAATTTTTTATAATTGTAATTTATCACTTTTATATTATATTTATATATAAGCATATTGTACATTGTAATACATTGTATTACATAATGCGTGTTGTACAATGTGTATTACTGATACTAATTGTATCAGCTTAACCCTTATCCAAGCAAATTTTGTACTCTTCTTTATATGGCAAAAATATCAATGATTCCTACTTTGCTATAAATTATATTTCAATCTGTTGTTTTATATAATTAAAAAAATATATTTTAATTTAATAATAATTAGCTTTTTCAAAATGTGTACGAAAAAAACATCTCGTATAATACATGATGTCATGTGACAATATATTTCGTCATCTCAAAGGTGTGCCTTCCTTATTAATATTTTGTTTCGATGTGCATTTTGTTGATATGCTTTACTTTATATAACATTTTGTTCGTCATATATTATTTTATATTTTTTAATGCATTTGTTAAAATGACAACAATTGACATTAATTGTCATTAATAACATAATAATAATACTTTATCTCTCAAAACTTTATTTAGGTTTTAGCAATGGATTTCATCATTTTACATGATGGAGTAATATCTAATGTTTGTATTAAGAGAGAGAAAAAGAAAGGAACAATCATTTCCTAAAATATCAACATTTTATTTCCAGGTCCATACTCATTATCTTGCACATGGGCGCAAGCAGTACATGGATGATATTGAGATGACCTCAGAGACTTAATACTAAAGTGTTCAGCACTCCGTGTTCAGTATAAGTTTATTGACACGTTCCTGCAGATGTTCTGCAACAAGAACCTTTTTTTGGTTAGCAATTTATGCATCCCCCGAGCTTTAGAAAATCCATTTACTAATTGCTAAACAGTGCATTATTTAAAAATCAATATATATATATTTATAAATATATATATATACATATATTATTACTACTAGTCATCGCAATTGCTGCATCGGAGGAGAAATCCTCTTGTTTTTTTTTGTTTTCCTTAATTAATATTGTTTTCTTTTTTTTCTTTTGATCCCAAAATACATTAATCGATACTAACAAATGATATTGTATGCTTTCCTATCATAATCATACGTCAGCACAGACATCATATATCTTAATACAAATTCACGCATAATGCCTGGATAAGGGTTCTTATTCTTCTTGTAATATACAACATTGACAATATGTGTTTAATAGAAATACGAATAATGTTAATTATTAGTAGATTCTTCTCTTATAACTATTCACAAAACGAAAATTCAATCTTCATAGTTGTTAAATTAAAATTTTTTTTTATCTCACTATTCGATACTTTATAATAAAACTATGAATTATTTAGTAACCGAGCCTGCAAACAAAAATCGATTGAAGAGAATTAACAAACTGATATAATTTAGATTCCAATTTATATTTCAGATCTAGTTTTATCGCCAGTATGGGAAGTGCAGTCGCTTCTACTCCCATAGATGTTGTACGTGTAAGTAATTGTATAATTATATAAGATCAAAGATTCAATTTATCTCTTATACAAATTTAATTTTCATCGACGTTTTAATTTTAGACACGACTGATGAATCAAAGAAGAGTATCAACTTCTAGTGGCAAGTTACCACCTCATATTTATAATGGAAGTATGGATTGTTTCATTCAGGTATTGGTAATTGTTGATAACAATTTTCAATTCTTCTTAAATTAAAACAAATTTATATTCTATACTTCAAACTTCCAGACCATAAAAAATGAAGGATTTTTTGCATTGTATAAAGGATTTATACCAACATGGTTTAGAATGGGTCCATGGAATATTATATTCTTTATTACTTACGAGCAATTGAAACAACTTTAATCATTAATAGCTTATCTTAGAAAAGAAAAAGTATTGATCCTATGCTTTAAAAGAGTTAACAGTATATATAGAAACTGGATCAGTGTATTTTTGTTGTTGCATTTAGCGTTAAGATTCTTTTTTTTAAATTAACTTATCTTCGTGTCTTCTCTTTACAAAGTTAGTAGAAATTAATGTATAGATTACTCCTTAAATGATGACATTGTAAAAAGTGTACAACATAATTTTTTTATCAATGAAAGCAGAATTCTTTAAAGTACAGAAAACGACAAATCTAAAAGTTTGCATTCGATCTTAAATTTGCATTTCATCGTTGCAACAAAAAGAAAACAAAGAAAGGAAAAGCACACATATAATATTTCTAGTATACTTTAGAAACGATATATATTTTTCTCAATAAAAGTAAACTGTTTAAAAGAAATGTTTTGAAAGTATATTTTAAAAAATAATGACTGATATTAAATGTTCTATAAAAAAGAAAAAAAAGAATTAAAAAAAAGGATAGAATAATCTCTAATTAAAAATATTCTATATCTAGTCAAATGAAAAATTTTCAAATCCAAAACTGCTAAGTATTATAAAAATAATTCACATTTTGAAAGCGATAAAAAATGAAAAATATGTAAAAGCACGCGTAGAGTATATATATAAAAACTTAAATTTAATATTTATATTTTTCTGAGGGAT
The DNA here is from genome assembly GCF_010416935.1 of Polistes fuscatus. Lineage (NCBI taxonomy): Eukaryota > Metazoa > Arthropoda > Insecta > Hymenoptera > Vespidae > Polistes > Polistes fuscatus. The sequence continues at coordinate 3,383,357 of NW_025112997.1, read as the reverse complement.
CTTACATGGTATTATATATATAGATAGATATATATGTATACATACATACAATACATGCTATCGTCAAAATAATTAATTTTATTTACTGTACAATATAAAATCATCATTTTAGGATACTCATAAAAAGATCTGTTGCACACATGTAACTATTATTTAAAATATAAATGTTCGCAAATAATCGAGATATCAATTTTTAAATATCCTCCTGCAATTTATTTACACGCTTTTTATAAAATAAACAAAAAGAAAAAGGATTCTTATTTTTTTTAAACAGTATATTTAATTTCATCTTTTTGATATATATATATTTACAAAGTTTCTTGAATTTCAACAAAATAATTAATCTTTCTTAAATCATATTTGCTTGTAACTAAAAAAGATATATTAATAATAATAAAATAAAGTAAAGAATACTTGAAACATATTTAAACTTATCTTTCAAGAACAATTACAATTTTTTCTCTTTTCTTTTTTAATTTTCCTTTTTAATTATAATATTTATAATATAGGCAAATAACTCATCACTTCTTTTTACATTCCCAAACTATAACTTTTCTATCTTTTCCACCCGTTATAACCATATTATTGTTAGTAGTTATCGCTATTGTGAAAATTGGTCCTGAAATAGTTAAAAAATAAACAATTAATTATATTATTACATATATTTAATTAATTAATTAATAACTTTAAAAAGATGTATGTAGTAATAAATTATGTAATACCGTCATGACAATGGATTTTTGACAGAAAAACCGCTTCTGGAAAATTCCATAAACTGATATTTCCAGCACTGTCTCCTATTAATAATAACATTCTGATCCATTTTAATGATAGTGCTTCGTGTTCCAAAGTTGTATGATAAATCTGAGTACTTGTTTGAATATCAACGATATTCAATGCTTGATCTTCTCCGCAAGTAACAATGCTTTTGCATTCAGGATCAAACGTCATTGCATTTACTTTTCCAGCGTGACCTTTTAATGAAATAAAATTCTAGTTATTAATTTCAAATTTTAAAATTTTATTTATAATTAGAAGCAAACGTAAAAAAAATATTACTTTTAACGGTAAATTGTAAACTATAATTGTCCATACTCCACAAAAATAATTCTCCATCTTCTGTGCCAGATACTAATAACATCTCATTGCTATAAATATTAAAATTAATTTCAATTTAATTCTAGAAATCGTAAGAAATTTGAAAATTTTAAATGAATAAAAGAATCACCTGGATATGTCGATACACGTTATTTTTGAATCATGATCTAACTGAGCTATAAAATATTCTGATGGTTTAATTTTTGATCCAGAGACGTAACTTTGCCAAACTTTGGCAGTACAATCCCACGATCCAGAAATAACAATTTGTCGCGACGGACTCCATGCCAAACAAGAAATTGCATCTTCGTGAGCTCGTAATGTATCAATCGTTTTACCAAATTCTATATCGTAAAATATCCTGAAAACAAAAACGTCGATTGAGCGTCATTTAATAATAACGTTAAAGTTAAATACAATATTTTCATTATTATAGAATTAGATATTTATTTACAGTGAATTGTCCCATGATCCAACAACGAGTATATTATGAGACAATGCTGTATAATATGATATACAGGATGAAAGTGGCAGAGATGATAAAGGAACACTTCGTGTTGGTTTTTTGTCTTTAATGGAATATAACTTAAACATACCATCATGACCTACAGATAGTATTTCATCATATGTTCCTTTATTAATTACTATAATACAGCTTACTCCGTCCTTATGTGATTGAAATGTTAGAAATTCGGATAAATTTATCGAACCTTTTATGAGAGACTTATCGTCTGAAAAACGATTTAAAAAATAAAATAATATTAACAACAATTGAATATAATTCAATCGTTGGAATGCATACCCGTGTCTGTCGTGTTTGAAATAGTTAACATTGAAATATGTAACGCATCTATAACTGGTGCTAATCTTTTAGGATGAGGTAAAGTAAAAACTTGTTTAGGAATTTGTCCAAATTCCATTATTTGTACTTCATATCCGTGCCGATCATTAATATCTCGAATCGTATCTAAATCAACTGCACCCTCGTAACACAGGTGAAAAAATACTAAAAATATATATACGTATAATAAATTTTTACAAGACCATGTTAACAAAAAAGAACTAACATTAAACATTATTACCATTATCAGCTTTTATTGCTTCAATTCCTTTTTGTTTGTATCCAAAAATCAAATCTATCCAATGATTTAAATTTTTTGAAACGTAATCGCTTTCTAAAGCATTTCTTAATTTTTGGATAAAATCTGAAGGTCCTGAAATCGATATAGTTAAAAAAAAAAAATCAAAAAATTATTAAATTAAAAATACTTTAATAAGTAAAGATATAATAAAATAAAAATATGTATGTAATATCAAATCCCTAACAGTTTGTAGAAAAGTATGCACATAGGAAATATTTTACCTTCTGCCCAAGGTGGCAGCTGCACATCACCGATTTTAGTACCATCGTGTCGATAACCAAAATCAATACCATAACTATTTACTAAAAAATCACCACCATTGTTTGTGTCATAAAACTCTGGGATCAATTCTTTAAAGTCAGACATGTTCACCAAAACATTTTTCCATACGTCAGCTACACTGTTAGGTATTTTATTTGCAAGAGAGTGAAACAAAAAATCGATTCTGCATTCTGGTATTAAAAGTATGAGTCTGATATTAAAGGCAAGTACAATGAAATACTATTTTGTTAATACGCAACGCTATTCAATTTTCTAGCCTTATATCACAAATAAATTATCAGCGTTAAATTAAATACAAAATATTTTTCATTATAATTTGCATAGAGAGAGAAAGAGAGAGAGAGAGAAAAAAGAAAGAAAGTGAAGGAATATGATTAGGTTTGTAATAATACCTGTTAAACATTCTATCAGGATGATCAAATCTTCCATTTTGAAGACAAAGCATATATTGCGGATACTTTCTCACTAAGTAAAATAATACAAAACCTGGCGTACTGTAATGAGATCCGTAAAGAAATTTTTGTTCTAACATTTCTGAGTAACGTTCCTATACACAAAATAATATATAATCGTGAGATACTATAATAATAATTTTTTAATAATGATTTACCTTTAATCTTTCTAATCTAGTAGGTTCAAGAGCGCCGATAGGCTTAGAAAGATCTCTATAAATATCAGGGTTGTTTAAATCCAATGTTGCTGATGTGTAATCTTTTATTATCCATGGTATTACAGGATATTGAGTCAAATCATGGAAAGTTCTGTCTGCCAAACTAAAACATAATTATTAATTAATTAATAATCTTTATTATATTAATTTTTTATGTATTTTTACCTATTAATATACAAAAGGTAATCATAATTTGACAGAGAACCATTCTGCCACCTCATCGTCATTTGATTCTGAGGAACAGTTTCCAGAGATACAGCAGATTGATCTAATAATTTTTTATAAAGTTCATCTCTATCATTTTGATTATTTAAAGAAAGAAACAAGTATTCGATTTTGCTATCAGCTTGCTTCTGCCATTTTATTTCAAGACCCTGTTCATAATAATAATTATTATTGTTAGATAAATAAATAATGTAAATGTTATAGTTGGTAATTCTGATACGTACGACTTGTCTCAAAAGAAATCTTCTTTGTATAATACTACTTATATCTTTTAATTGTATTTTTAAAACAGGATGCTAAAAAAATAATTTAATTAGTCATAGAATTTTATAATATGAATGAACATGTAAATGTATGGACTCACCTGATCCATATTATTATAAGGTTGAAAATATAATCTAGACGTAGTCAATAATACCCTGCCTGGATTAATAACGAGTGGTAATACTTTATTAGCTTGAATTTCTAAAACAACCGTTTCATACAAATCTTCTAACCAAGATGTATCGAAAGATACACGAGATTGTCTAGAGTGAACTATGGTCATTATCTTGTAAAAAAAACAGTTGTTATAATGCAAAAAAAACTTAATAATGCACACATATTATATTTAAAAATGATATACCATTGCGTTTTGTTCAGCCGTTGGCAAAGTAGCAGCACGATACAATTGCAATATTTGAGGAAGACAATTTTCTACCTTGGCATAATTGAAACAAAATTGAAACATTGCATTTTTATGGATAAATTTATATGGGGCAAGAACATTTTTCTCTAACATCTCCACGTACTGTTTACATTTAATATTTAACATATTAGTGGGTCTGAAAAATTGTTAAGCGTCAGCAATTGATAACGATTAATAATATTGCATTGAACTAATCTAAATAACATTGGAAAATTATGCTTACGTTTCTATATTATCTTCTGAATTATCCTGCTCGACAGTTGTGATTTCTTTAAGTTGTATTTTGATCAAGGGTTGAATGAAATCTTTATTAACAAAGACTAAAGACTTGGAACAAAGTTTCAATCTTCCATCAATCCATTCTTTTTGTTTTGGAAAGGAAGATTTTACCGCTCTCATCTGTACACTATAATCTTCAAAAAATATTTCTCCAGGCTCTAACAAGAGCATAGTAAATCTATAAAAAACAAAAAAGAAGGAATAATTTTTTGTACATATTTTGCAGGCTAGTTTAACATCATAAGTACTATAAATCCTAATAAATCCTGATAAAAAATACTGCATAGATTGCGTGCACAATAAATTATTTATTAATATTATTAACAAACTTATACGAAACGTGCAAATTATATTAGGAATAATAATCGGCTTACCTTTCTTTTTCCATTATTATGTATTTATAAGTATAAAAAGATTTCTAATTTACATATCACAATCGTTTCTTCTTCTTCTCCTATTGTCTAACTTGTAACAATAATTATTTACGTACTTTCATTTTGAACTAATATTTTTAATTTTAATAATTAAATTGCGCTAATTTTTATTTTAAAACAAGTAACTATCACATCGGTATGAATTATGAATCATCTGAAAGTTTACTTCTATAGTTCAATGATATTTCATGGTTACAGTAATGTATACATATTGTAATTTGCCATTACAAAAACCAAAGCGTTGTTTTCTTTTCTTTTTCAGAATTTTGATATTATTTATTACAATTAGTATAATGCGAAAAATCTAATTTATAAATTAAATATTTTTATCTTATCCAATAAGTTATAATAATTAAAAACAATGTTTCTTTACAAACATTTTATATTAGGTATTGTTATATATTACCGACGAAGTAAACTAATTATCGACTGAGTATCGCCGTTATTGCCGCGATTTATAAAATAGTGCGATTGTCAATTGTTCGTCGGTTGTCTTAAGGGTAAGAATGTTTTGCAGTGTAGTTTCAAACCTTATTAATTTTATCATTTTAATTACAATTATTAAAATGTTTTAACATCATTTTTAATTCAGAAAAAATCTATAAGAAATAAAGTGAATCATATATACTTTATAAGGAAATATGCGTTATTGTATATGTAAGAAGAATTTTACCATAGTAATCGACATTTTCTTAATTTAACAATTTTTTTATTTTTCTATACAATTATTTAATAATATTTTGTTATAAATACATATCCTTAGTATTATAAGATTTAAGATATTATTAAATTATACTTTAATTATCGAAATTTTAGTGAAATTATGCTATAATTTCGAGAGACTCTCAAGTGAAAATTTTGTGTGCTCGTAAGACGGTGATTTATTTTATTCATTTATTTTATTATACATAAGTGATTATGTGGTATATTGTTGTGTTTTTTAAAAGTATTATGAAAATATTTCATTGAACAAATTAAGAAATACGTTTAATTAGATGCTTTCTGTGCACCAAAATGTTACTTGAAAATCTAGAAATCAAAGTAATTTTTTAATAAGGTATTCATGATAAAAAAAATATTTTTAAATTTTTATTATATGAATTGAGTCTCCATAACAATAACCTACTCGTGTTGAGCCCCAAGCTAATGGACTGTTAATTTTTGACTTGTAAAATATTTAATTATTTTATTGATTAAAAAACAAATAAATGTTTAAATTAAAGTATCAAATTAATTTTCCAAATTTCTATTATATTCAAAATTAATCTCAAACTTCGTTTCAATCGTTCTTTCCATCGTCATATCGTTTTTCTTAAAATTAATTTCGTTATTTTATTTTAACAATTAAGAGGAATTATATTTCTCATCTAATTTATTTATTAATAGGAATTAATTAGAAATGGATAATAAGAATAAAGAATTTGTCTCGCATGCTACGCTTCCACGTAAAGAAGAGCTCCGTTGTATTGTTTGTGAAATCGATTTTATCGAAGTTCAAAATTCGTTAGCAAAGTCGAATTATCATTGGCAAACATTAAAATGTCGGTAAGATTATTATATTAATTAATTAATTATCATTATTATTGTGTGTTATGTAAAAAAAGTAAGCGTGGGTAATAGTGATATGCATTTTACCGTACGAAGATTTTCACTTAAGAATCTCTCGAAATTTATGATATAATTTCAGTAAAACATCGATAATTAAAGTATAATCGATTAACTATTTTTAATTTAAATGATTCCGATTAATGTAAATTCATTTTTAGATTAATTATTTATATTTTTCCTGAAATTATTGCATCTCCACAACCTGGCACAAATAATTCAATAGTTATTATCGTTTCTAATAAATTTTTGAAGACTGGAAAATTGCAGAAAACTTTACGAACTTTGAATATGTTGGCAAGTGTTTTATTAATATTAGATATTCATTTTATTTGTTTAAATAATAAAGAAATTCTTTTTTTTATTTAATTTTTATTTTATAGTTTAAAAATCCACAACCAGTAACAATAGAAGATTATATCGTTTGTCTTAATTATACGATAGAATGTAAATTAGCACCAAGATGGAACAAAGTTGGACAATATTTTGTACAAGGAAAACAATTTTATATGTCCATGCAAGAAATGAATGCATTAAAATTGCAAATTTCTATAAATGGTATTTCAATTTATTATCAAATGATTTATGTTTATACATTATTATATGTTTATATATTAGATTTTATATTAGAGCAAATTTATAGATGAAAACGTGTCGTTTAAATTTCAACCGAGGAAACTCAAAATACCGTTTATACAATTAGAAGATTTTTATTTGTTACGTTCAACGATAGTTGATTTTCTAATAGATAATAATGGTTTTATCAATTTGATAGATTTTTCTCAATCGGTATACGCCTTACCAAGGTATTTTCAAATGTTTTAAAATTTTTATTTAAATAATTCTTTTTAAATTTTGATAACATAAATTTTCTATTGTAAATTATTGCTTTAGTATGTGTATGGGAAAAGTCATATCTGTAACTAAAAAGATTCCATCAAGTTGTCCATTCAAAGATTATGTACAATTACGTAGACATTGGAAGAATATGGTATAGTTTATTCTTAAATTTGATTAATTGAAATTTATGAAACTTTTTATACAGCTGATATAATTATTTGCAGTATGGTTATCGGTTACCCCAAACATCTGAAGGAATTATTTATTACAATATTAAATTTCCATTTTCCAGTGTTAATCGTTTCACATATCCAAACACATGCGTAGCTTTTAAACCTATACAATTATTTCCTTGCAATAATAGCGATTATATAATTTCTCAATTTATTGATGATATATGTGAGACAATATCTGATATATGTGGCAAACGGTTACAAATATTGTCGCATCAAAAAACAAATGTACAATTCTTTTCGTTAAATGAAGTATGAACAATTTATTTAATATTATAATTAATTTATTTATATAGTAGAGTGTACATAAAATTTTCTACTTTTTTTATAGTATACATCAAGTATTAACAATAAACTATCACCATTAGAAAACAAAAGAACGAGTTCATTATTTGTGGATATGACAAATATTGAAAAAAAACCGAGATTAAAGTTTTCATCAAAATATGAACATTGGTTATTAACTAATACAGAAAAACCAATGTGTCAAACATTAAAACCAACTGGATATTTAAATGAAATTGAAAAAATTCATACTACGAGTATACCTGTTGCTGTTAGTAATAAAAAAACAATTCTTAATGATCAAGATGAAATAAATGATAGTAAATTAAAGAATAATAATTCTTTACATTACAATGAAACACTTGCTACATCTTCTAATTGTGTACAGCATATGAAGAGAAAATTTCCAGCTTATAATATCAATAGAGAATCAATGGATTCCATACAACAAACTACAAAATTAAATCAAACATTTGTGAATATCAGGAATGATATAAAAATGGTTAGTAAAAATCATCTTGTGCTTTGCAATAATATATTTCATTCTTATTAATAAAATTTATAAATAAATATATAATAATCTTATTTACAGAATCAAGAAGTTGACATAGAATTGTTGGCGAAACTTAACCGATTAAATCAAGTTAATAGTTCTGTTTTAAGAGATTGGTTACAGAGATATTCAATTCCATATAAAGTCAAAGACAAGAAGACTGATTTAATATCAAAAATAATGGACCACATAAAGAAGAAAGGAATTCACAAGTAGAATTAAGTAACTAACATTTTTTTACATGCATATAATTACGTATGATCTAGCATTAAAAGTTTTATATATAAATAATAGTTTGTTTCTTATAGTTTAAATGAATAACAAATAATAAGTAGTTAATTTTATAAAATCAGTATCATTAAAAATCAATAATATAAAATACTTCTATGACAATATTTTACATTTCAATATTTTGATACATTTTTATAGCTTTTAATATGGCTGCCCTTTCAGCAGCCTCTTTTATTCCTATTTCTTGTAAATCATAGTCATTTAACGTTTCCATAAGATCCATGTCTATCTGTGAAGAAAAAAAATATTATTTTTGTTTTAAATCATTAAAAAATAACATGTATCATAAATTATATTTACTTCTTCTTCAAGAAAAATAGACATATGATGACTCAAACCATATCGTTTTAAAAAAATAATCATTTTAGTTTGCTGCGAGTTTAGAATCATTCCTCTTGGAGGAGTTTTGTAACGCGGCGGTGTAGGCGTCTTGTCACCTGATACATTTTCATCATTAATGTATGCAGGTACATTCGGCGAAGATGTAGGACTATAATCTAGTACTACTTCAAGCGTAGTGTTATGATCATTTTGAACAGATGTGAGATCCAAGTCCGCTGGTCGTATAGACCGTAATCTTTGAAGAAATTATTATTTATTATCTTCTTTTTTAAAATAATATTCACCATATAATCCATTACAGTTGTTTACCTTTTAAGTATTACATCTGTTGAATGCATCGAATCATTTTTAAATTTACAAGATTCTATTATTTTATTATACTTCATTTCAATTTCTTCTTCGTCATTTTCATTGATAGTAGCCAAATTTGTATTACAAGTTTGAACAAAATATATATTCGGAGAAGTTGGAAATTTTTCGCAAGAAATTTCTAAGAAAGTAGGCGATATTAGATTTGATTCCTCTTCTGATGTATTTATAGACAAAAAATCAAAGTTAGGTTGTAAATGTTCTTTTTCATGAGCACTCTCTATAGTTTCTGTTAAATTAAATTGATTATTTGTATTAGCATGACTTATATCAGTATATATCTGAGGGATATTAGTTAGAGTATTTTCATTATTAATGTTAGAATCATGAAGTGGTTTTGAAATATATGGAGATTTGTTCTTGCAGTCAGATATAAAATTATTATTGCATTCAGAAATATCATTGTTTGATTCATTTTCCCTTTCAATATCATCCGATTCGTCATTCCAATAATCCTCTATTTCATAATAATGTTTTGCTAAATTTGATATTTCTGGTATCGTTGATAGTTTCATCATAATGTGTGTATATTCATCTATAAAATAGTTAAAATATATCTTTGTATTGTTTCAGTTAGTATATTAAATATATATTGTAAAAGAATAATATATCTTACTGGCTTTGGAAACATCTAAACCCATGTTGATCAAAGAAAAAAACATATCTTTATCATTTTTTAATGCGGCTATACATAGCGGAGTAATATCATCATTCTCTGCATTGTTTAATGTAGATGGACAAATTTCATATATCAGTTGCAACATTTCTTTATTTATTGCTGAAGCTATACCAATTACTGACATTCCTGTTAAATATATTGAAATTCTGTATTTATAGATGTCATAAATATTTTATATTTGCAATATACTAATTATTAATTTTTATTAAAAATTACGAAGAAATAAACAGCTAGTAGTAATGTACCAAGATAGGTCGAATCATTAACGTTTGATTTTTGTTCTAAAAGTAATTTAACAGTATCAACATTTCTATTTCTAATAGCTTGCATCAATGGTGTCCAGCCAAAATTATTTTTCCTGTTAATAATTTGATGATTTTCTTTTTTCTTTAAAAGTTCTTTTATAATATTACAGCAACCGTAAGCTGCGCTAACATGCAGTAAATTTTCACCATAATTATTAACGGCATTCAAAGTGTATTCTGTAATATATATTTCATTATTTTATTAATTGCAAAACAATATTATGGAATACAGTAATTTTACCTTGCGTACGTAATAACTTTATAACTCTTGATTCTATCGCTTCCTTATGTTTTTTTCCATTTTTGTCAATATTATTATTCCAAGTGTTCATTATTTTAATTATTTTAATTAACATTTGTTAAAATTATAAAGGCAATAATAATTACAACGTTATATTTCTGACAGATGATAGATGATATCAAACTTGTAAATATTTATTCTTGTGACCTTATAAATTATATGGCTGTTATAATTAACAAATTAATATTAATATTATTAGAATTTTATTTGTCAGTAAATAAGAAATTTATATAATAGTTCTAATATTGTAATATCATCAGTTAGTGTCAAGTGTCAATTATATTTGGTTTATTAAAAATTTAATAATATATAAAATCATATTTATAATCATTCGAATATAATTGTAGCGTTTGAATTTTGGCGGTTAATTGAGCAGTACGTCACATCCGTAAAAGTTCATAGAGAACATGCCGGCTAGGTGGTGGCAGCACAGTCTCACGCAGTGTGACGTTCGAAATGATTTCTGCAAGCGTTTGAATTTCGCTCGAGGAATCTTATAGACGCTTATCTATGTAATTAAAACTCTTATACATTCAAAATGCATGATATTTAATAATAAGTTTGTAATATCGTCGGAGTGCATTATTCAAGTCTATACGTTTGAAATAAGTCGGACTTAGTGACCGCTTTAAATCTATTGTAACTCACGCTCGGTTGACCCTGTTTTTATACTTTCACCAACCTATTTTCATACATTCATAGCAGTAAGTATACCACGGCTACTATTCAAATGTCAAAATATGTTATATTATATTTAAATGTATGTTTCCTGATACAAAAGTTATGAATATTTGTTAGGTTAGCTTAAAGACGACGCTGAGGTCAAATTTGTTGGGGTGGGGGCACTAATTAAGCAAATGTGGTAGGGGGAAACGGACAAGCATCGCTACCGTTAGCGAATGATTTTTCCGGATATTTATCTTACTAGTGTATTATTTTCTGTCAAAAAATGAACATTTGTCATGACTCTTTGCCAAGTCATCTTTAATGTATATGCATTGTCATAAGTTTAATGAACTCCAATTTTACAACAATATGGAGATAGTGTACTACTTATTATCATAAAAGAATTTTTCAAGCTATGGTTTATTTATTAGTCAACATCATAATTCAACGTGCTCACATGTTGTTGTTTTGAATCGCAGAATGGGGAGCACCAGTCAGTTGTATAGTCTCTCGTGGGGAGAATTCAGCACGTCTTTGGCATCTGCAGTACAATTACTTAGAGGACATGGAGATTTAGTCGATGTAACATTAGCAGCAGGAGGGCGTAGCTTTCCTGCACACAAGATTGTTCTATCGGCGGCAAGTCCATTTTTGCTGGATTTACTGAAGGTTACATCGATATTTTTATATAAATTATAACATTCGATATTAGGATACTATCTGACGTTTAAGATTTTTCATTATTTGTAACACAACGCTATGATCTTTTCAATACAGAGTACACCTTGTCAACACCCAGTAGTGATGCTAGCTGGTATAGGCGCAGATGATTTAGAATCATTATTGGAGTTTGTTTATCGAGGTGAAGTCAGCGTCGAACCATCTCAACTACCTTCTCTTCTTCAAGCTGCTCATTGTTTGTGTATTCATGGTCTAACACCACCAACAATATTAACCGAAGTATATCTTTTTAGATATTTTGTTATTTAGTTTTAAATACTTTTGTAGATATGTATTATACTCTTATCTATATTATAATAATTATATTTATTAGAGTGGCGAGGAAGTACCTGCATCTGCAATACCGGCAGCTAGTGAAGCTTTGTCTCGTGAAACTCTTAGTTCGTATTTCCCTTTAAAAAGGAGGAAAAAGAGAAGAAAGTCTTCTTCATCGTCAGGAAAGTGGGCACGTGGAAGTATGACTAATGATAATGAAAACAGGCATTTAAATACGCACGCAGATGATCATGCTACTACAGATTATGATCCAAAGGATATCGATGCTCACCATGGTGATGACACAGGTGAGATAAAATTGATCTCTTTGTCAGTTGTACAATTTTGTTTTATTTGTCATATTAAATAATTGAATATAATATCGTATGAAAAGAAACAATTGTACAGTTAGTTGTAAATTTGTTAATTATGGAAAAGTTAAGTTTAAAAGAATAAGAGAGAAGTCGATACGCTCTTGTATAAAATAAATTAAAATTTTCTAGTTTAATACGTTCTTTTTTATTATGTGGTTTAAGATATATATATATATACATATACATATATATTTACAATAGCAACAGCGAAACAATTAATTTGTGTTTTGTGTCCGATATATTTGTTTTACCTAGCATATTATTTATCTATCTGTGAGATATATGAAATCTCTTTAGGTTATCCTTTTCATTAATACGGACACAAGCACAACCATCGGTTGGGTTGAACTGCAATGAAAATTGGTAATGCCATATGTTATTATATCTAAGATATCAGAAATTTCAGATAAGAAGGTCAGTTCAGCCCTGCATGGTAACATTGTGTTTGTGTCTGTTAGCAGCAAGCGATCAGTTGGGATATACAAATCATCAGGATAGCCATTCACCTCCTTCCAAAGAGGCTAAGCGAGTAGCAACCGAAAATTCTCAAGCAGGAGCTCATCAGGAACATACGTCAGATAGTGAACATCACTTACAGACAATGACGTCGATACAACAATATTCACCACTGCATATACCTCAGTTTCCTGGTTCAATGAACATGGGCTATCCACCGGGTGTACCGCTTTCTCTAGCACAAGGATCAGCAGCCGGTACAGCTACGTGTAATATAGCAGGAAGTTTAAAAGTTCGTGGTGCTTCAGATTGTCCAGGCATGTGTCCACTTTGTGGTGCTACGTTACGTCAAGCAAGAAATTTACGCAGGCATCTTTTATCGTCTTGCAAGTGTCGATTTAGTAGTCATCCATTGCAAGGTCCATTGTCCGATTCAATGTTGATCGAAGTTAAACCAGAAGTAGAAGTAACGGAATACAGTGATCAATCAGCCAATCATGGGACTGACAGTGGGAATAATAGTGAACGAATTATTTGTAAACCCAGTCCGCTTCCTTCGCCGATATCGCGCGAATCTAATGTATCCCCACGCAGCAATGCACCGTCGCCGACTATAGCCAGATGAAAATATCGGAAAAAGTTGAAAGACAGAACTACTTAGCACTAGTGGTGTTATTGCTCGAATCGGTTCGTCTGTTTCATTTAAAAGGAACATCATGCGTTTAGATTAATTTTTTATTAATTTTTTGTCCCACCTAATTAAAATCCAACCACCAAGTTTTGAATATCTCTCGTTAATGTACTTATTTTCAATGTAAGTTTCATATTGTACATAGCTTTTTTGTACAATAATACGAATAATTATATGTTGTACGGTTTTTTGGATTATATCCAAACGAAAAGAGATTATCATAACATTTATATTTTATGTTTATACATATCTATCTATTTTTTCGGATTCATTTTTTTTCTTTTTTTTTCTTTTTCTCTACGATTATATGTTCCTTTGAATACATACATAAATTATGTTATATGCGGCCTGAGATATTTATAATTCATTTCATCTCATGTAGAATCTTCCATGATAGCAAGTAAGAGCAGTATCCTAGGGTTAATGGGAGTAGCAGTCGATTAAATTTGTAGTAATAGTGCAAGGGATGGGGTATGTATAGTAAAATGTGCTCCGAATTTTTAACGTATTTAAAGATACGTTATTCATTCATTAATTCATTCATTAATTCATTCATTAATTCGTTCATTCATTTTTCATTCATTCATTCATTCATTCATTTTCCATTCATTCATTCATTCATTTTCCATTCATTCATTCATTCATTTTCCATTCATTCATTCATTCATTTTTCATAAAACTCGCAATATAAATGCAAATATAAATGTATATATATGATTTTTATTATTTTTTATTCGTTTGCGTTTAATGTTATTCGATAATTATTTCCTCTCATCGTTCATCGAATGTTAAAACTCATTAATCAAAACATTATTTCGTTTTTTATCAAATAAATATTTTTACCTTAAAAAAAATTATCCGAGAAAAGAAGAAAAGAATTTTTAATGGTATAATAAGAGTCTTGATCCATCAATAGTCATATCATAAATAAAATTTTGAAAATCACGATGATGATGATGAAGAAGAAGAGAAAGAAAGAAAGAAAAACAAAAATGTTTTTTGCACATTCCTTATCGTTTTTATAAATTACAGGAATTGTAAGCAGAAGAGACTATTGAAGGGTCCTAATTAAAGATACAGATTTTCATATACACATACATACTCTATAAATTATTATTATTATATAAATATATAAATAAGCGGTGTAAGAATACGTCGTATAGTAAGAAAAAAAAAGAAAAGAAAAAAAAAGAAAAGAAAGGAATTTTTTTCTCCCCTCTGCGTTTGTAAATAAAGAAAATATATGTGATATCATTTTTTAATAACAATATAGATATTACGAAAAGGAGAACGTAGTGTTATGTTATGTATTTTGTAATTATTAAAATAATATTACCGTATTGTGTGCAATGTATTAAATGCACACGGTGCATCCTGGCAATTCGATATTTTTGTTTTGTTTTTTGATATTATTAAGTTGTACTGATGACATTATTAATTATTTTAGAATTTAGACAAAAGCTATACATATGCATATACGTATACATATATGAATTTACAATACAAGATATTTTAATAACAGCAAAACATATTGTGTATTGTATGTGTGTCATATTATTATAAATAATATTCGTAACGTTATATATTTATATATATAGTTTGTTATATATGTATATATATATAACAAAAAAGTATACCTCATGTAAATACATGCTTTACATACAAGCTTATATGAATTACTAGGTAATATCATTCGTTTATAGCTATATTGTTCTCTATGCAAGATATACTTCTTCATGGAATTCATTTTAGGAGATGGACAATCGAAAACAAGGAACATGTCAGATCAACCAATATCTTGTCCATTATGTGGTGCGATGTTACGCCAATCGAGAAACTTAAGAAGACATTTGGAATTATTACATTTTGGACTCGGCAATGGTAGCAAAGCTGGCCTACATGTGAGACATCGAAGGAATGACAGAGGCGGAAATTATTTTAGACCATCCTTGCCATGCATTCGTACACCGCATGCACCTAGAACGGACTCTCATCATCCAAGAGCTAACGAACATTCGGATTTCCCCACGATGACACCTTTATCTGTTCCTTCGACGGTGAGCTCTGGTACGTCGAGTATATGTAGTACTTAAAATACACACATACACACATGCGTACTTATTTTCCTGGCCGATAAGAATGAGGGAGAAAGAAAAGTGAAATTATTACACGGCGAGCTTCGACGTTGTCTACTATTGATGAATTCATTTCTAAAGTAAGAATCTATTTTTTTTTATTTTTTTATTTGTTATTTCTTTTCAAACGAAAGGAAAGGAAAGAAGGAAAAGAAACAAAGATAAATATTTTTTTTTTTGCCTAAAAATCTAGGCAATCTCATGGGACCAGGTTCGAGTGTATTAGGATCAGCCGAACAGAACGCACATTCCATATCTACAGCTACTTCCTGCGGTGTATCCATGGGACCAGCCAACAACGGGATTTATACGTCAGATACCAGTGCCAGTATGCTTGGCTGTTTGCTACCATCTTTGCCTTCACTGCCTTCTCTTTCATCTCCGCATGATGTTTTTCGACACGGCGAAATGTTACGAGCATATCATGATCCTTCGAGACAACATGCAAGACATTTGCAACGCACTGATGTTACCTAATTTTTACGACCTTATCGTTAAATACGGACACGTTTGCGTTTTTATCTGTTTATATAATTCTATTAGAGTTTTTTCTTTTTTCTTTTCTTTTAAATTTTATTTTTCCTCTCTCCCAATTGGGAATGAATTTATTATATTATATTTTATTTTATTGTATTTTATTTTATTTTATTATATTTTATATATTATATTATATAATATTATATTATATTATATTATATTATTTTATATTTTTTATATATTAATACAATTTAGTAATTTCTTTTTCTTCTTGTTAAACTTGGTGGGAAAAGTGCTTTTATATATATATATATGGATAGATATTTATCTTAATAATTGTAAATTAAGTCGATCATTTATATTTTATTATTTTTTATTTCAACAAAGTCTGCGGATAATTTAATTATTTAAGCCTCTCTCGTTCGTAATTATGTATCTCATAGGAAATCTATTCTTTGTCTTTCTGTTTTCTTCAGTTTTTCTTTCTTTTCTTTCTTTTCTTTCTTTTATAATGGGAAATAGAATACCGCTATTTACTCTGTGCAAATTCGACGTTACGATAGAGAAGAAGTTAGAGATTTATGATTTTATTAGTAATATACAGTACGTCTGAGGATTTTCCAGTCAAACTGTGTTAGCGTGTTCTATGCATGAAAATAAGAAAAAGGATGTTATATGTTAAATTACCTATGTTTTTATAACATTTTTTCTTATTTCTATGCATAGAACAGGCTGAAACTATTTAGCCGAAAAAACTACAGATACCCTGTATAATATATATATATAATTATGTATGAGTCTGGTAGTACAGGTATATCATTTTTTTTATACACATTGTACATAAGTATTGTACAAAGTGATTAAAAAAAAACATAATTAAAAAAATAAGGTGTCAGAATTATAAAACACAATCACGAATCGTGATGTTATCATTTTATTATATAAACGTACGTACACAACAAGATAAGTAAAGTAGAATGCTTCGAAAAACAATATATATATATATAAAACAATATATATATACAACCGATAACAATCGAATTTCATTTTTGATCAGATTGTATATTACTATTATTCATATATACCAATTTTACGGTGACCTGTATAAAAAGTCTTTTTTAAAAAAGAAAAAAACAATAAGATAACACATCGAATGAATGAATGAATGAACGAATTATTTTTTTCTTCCTCTTTCTTTTCGCATTGTTTTTTTCTTTTGGGGGGGAAAGCAAAAGAATTATTGTAAGCGACTTTTATGGCAGTAATTATTCTCAAAACCATTGTTTTATCTTCTCTTTCCGTATATCTCGATAAAATTATCGAGGAGTATTTAGTATCAAGAAAAAGAAAAAAAGAAAAAAGAAAAATAATTTATACGACTAAATTCATTTCTTCTTGTTGTTCAGTATGACCGAGTACAAATGGCCAGTTCCTGTTCGATATCCTTTCAAGTTCACCTCGTAGAAGCCTTAATAAATCATCGATACATTTCACTTCATGTATATCCTGTCTCAGTCTTAAAGCGTCCGATGATAAATCAAGTAACTTCTCTTCCTCGTACTAATCAAGAAAATAACAATCAAGAATCATCATTGGTATCATTATTATTATTATTATTATTATTAAGAAAAAAAAAAAGAAAAGAAAGGATATAACGAAGAAGATTAGAAAATTCTTATTGTAGATACCTCGAAGTCTTTCCTTAGTTCGCAAATATCTTTGAAAATATCCTTACTCGCATGCTGAAGTCTCTCAACACGTTTACGAAGATAACAAATCGATTTATCTGGTTCTCCGAGAACTGGTGGTACATTACCATCGGTTTCTATGGTCAATGCTAATCTTGTTAAATTATCGTGAGCCGAAGTTTTGTCACGAAAACGATCATCGTCCAACAGAATCCTTGCCTTTTCTGGATTACTTTCGAGCTCCTGTAGGATCGATACTACTTCGTTTATGGCCGTGGATCGTACCTACGAAAAAATTGGTATAAATATCTTATTTTTATAATTAAACAAAAAAACAACTAATCTAATCTAATCGAAAAAAAAAGTATATATATATATATAATTTCTTTAAAAATCTTCAGAGAGATTTATATTTTATTATATATATATTATAACATTATTATTTTTATATTAAAGATAAAATTGGATGCTTTATATATTTATTAATATGTATTTTGATTTTTATTTTCAGAAATATTATCAAACATGGGGAAATGATAAAATACCTGAACGAAATCGGTACTGCAAACGCCACTTGATGCAGTATTACCAAGTTCATCGCAAAGATAAAGAGGAGGATTCGTTTGTGTGTCACTTTGAGTTTCAGAACTCCAACCGTTGCTTTGAATACCTGAAGTATCTTCAACAGATGATCGACGAGTTGTTGCTGTTACTGGTTGTTTCTTTAAATCATCCCAGGTAACACTTAGCCTTTCGTAACTCGATCTATTGCTAATAGTATCGGTTGTTGAAGCTTTCGATGCTTCAGTCGTTGTCATCGTCGTCGTTGTTGTTGTTGTCTTCGTTGTCATCCTCTTGAGCACGGCGTCATCCTGAAGGATGCTCGTCGTATTAACGACGGGATTAGGAGAGCTTGTTCGAGTTATTTGTATCTTTGAATTATCTTCGTTCTTGTTGTATGATTCCAACAATGCTCTTAAACGTTGGTCACCTAAATTATTTTTATTTTATTTTTATTAAACACTCGTTGAAGATTAAAAAAGTGTGTCCTGTGTTAAAGCATTATAATATCTAAAGTTTATATTTCAATTATTGATCAATTTTTGCATCTTTTTCTTTTTTTTTTTTGTTAAAAAAGAAAATAGCATGTAACAGATTTAAAGGATGCCTTGTTAAATATTATAATGTCGATTGTTTAAATAAAAAAAACAAATTGTAGATTCGTGTTTCGAAGAAAAGGATTTTAAAATATTTTATATTTTTATAATATTAAGAGAAAAATGTTTTTTTTTTTTTTTTTTTTTTTTTTTCATATAAGAAGAATAGTTAATAAGTATATATAGTCGATTAATTTTGACGAGAATGTCAAAGGATGCATAGTTTTATATGAAGAGTCAGTCACTCGAAAGAAAGCAAGAAAGAGAAAAAGAGACACAAAAATAGGTTTGAAACGTGCGTCAGAGAGAGAGTCTACATCGAAGTATATTTATATACATATGTATATACATATATCGGTAAAATGATCGAAGTTTTATTGAGGTCAAGAGTTACGTTCAGGAATCGCGTGTCCTAGTTTAGAACATCATTGTAAATACATATCATCTCTACTCGTTCTAAAGAACGAATTATACATATTTCGAACGTTCCTTTTAGAACCGTGATATACTTTGTAATTTATTCAACGAGATTTTTCGAGTATTTCTCTCTCTTTTTAATAATAATAATTTTGCTCTCTTTTTTTTTTCTAAATTTCCATTTCCGTCTATCTCTTTTTCTCTCTCTTTTTGTTTCCCCTCTTCTTTCTTTCGCGTAGGTTTTATTCTTTTTTTAGGTTTCCAAGCATCGGGTCGAAAGGAAACCATTTATAAATAATAAAGAAAAAAGAAGAAGAAGAAGAACAATAACAACAAGAAGGATAAGTACCAGTTTGTTTCGAATCGATGAGATAATTAAGTCGTTTTTTCGATAGCCTAGTCTTACGTGGATTTTCATTTTCAGAACTCATACGAGACATAGAAAGAAAACGTGGGGACGGTATTAAAATCCTGTATTCCTCGCATCTGATCAATCTTTCTGGGGTATAACAAATTCCTCGGGTTCGTTGAAGTATCGGTTCACCGCCTGCCAATTCATCGTGCAAATGATGATCTTTTCTTTGGGTTGTTTTCGTCGTCGTCGTTGTCGTTGTTGTTGTTCTTGTATCCTATGAAAAGAAGAAAGAATTTTAGAGTAAATGTTTTTTTGTTTTTTTGATAATCATTTATAAAAATAATCAAACTAAAAGATTTTGTATTATATTTTGTTTATTATATTTTGTATTAAGATATTGTATTATTCATATCGAACCGATTGATCTGTACGAAGAGCGTCCATTTCAATGAGATCGTTGTCCAATTCATCATTAGAATTTCTCGTTAAAGTAGTGAGTTCTATATTTTCACAGGTCTCGTCATCGTCATCGACGTCATTATCGTCATCAGGATTCTTCGAATAATCCGATACAAAGGTGTAAGCATCAGCCTCGTCCGAATCAATGCACGATAGCATTGAAGTTGACGATCCTGACGATCGGCAATCCTTATTTTTATTATTTCCAGTTATATTTGTAGGATATTCCAATCCACCAATGAACCAACCAAATTCATCTTCCTTATTTCCTGGTGATCTATCGATCCTAGCTGTTTCACCACCAGCAGTCCTTCCGTTTAGATAAAACATCATCAATGATCTCAATCATACACTGTTCAAACATACAATTCATTTGATTAGTCAATTTTTTGTTTTCTTTTTCTTTTTCTATCGCTTTAAAACTACTATATTAAATTGTTATTGTATTTTGTGTTAATAATTTTATGATAATTTGTTCTAATTTGGGATTCACGTATACAGTTATTCGTTACTTTACTTATATTTTAATTCAAAAATATTATTATTATTATTTATTATTTATTATTTAATTAATAATAATATAATTATTACTAACTC
Source organism: Polistes fuscatus (assembly GCF_010416935.1). Taxonomy (NCBI): domain Eukaryota; kingdom Metazoa; phylum Arthropoda; class Insecta; order Hymenoptera; family Vespidae; genus Polistes; species Polistes fuscatus. The sequence goes on along the minus strand of NW_025112997.1, from coordinate 3,362,268 downwards.
GCGAAATTTGTTGTTTGATACTATTTGTGCTCGTTTATTTAGGCTATTAATTTCTTTTTCTTTTCCATTCGATGATACATTTAAATCAATAACTTTATACAATTAAATTCATTTTATTAACGTTGTATTAACTCACGAATTTGATCATGCAACGCGACATGAGGCGAGACGAATGCCAAATTTATTTTGAGAAATGTTTAATAAGAGTAATTTGACATCAACGTCAGAAGAGAAGAGACGAAACACGACACATACACACACACACACACTATTGAACGAATATCACAAACTAGAGGGATAAAATTGTCGCGATGAACATTCGAACCGATGATAATAATGATGATGATGATGATGACATACGTTCTGTGGGATACGTCGAACTTGGTCAATGAGCGGATTTAAAAACACTTGTACGACTTCTGCGGCGACGTAGAACTGACGAGAGAGTCTTCAGTGTTAGGAAAGAAAAGAAAAGAAAAGAAAAGAAAAGAAAAAGAAAAGAAAAAGAAAAAAAGAAGGGAAATAAAAAAAAGGCAGAATAAAAATTCACGGTGTCGGCTACGTTGGTAAAGCCCCCAGGTATGTCTTTTTTTTCTTCTTCTTCTTCTTTAACACTCCTCCTCCATCTGTCATCGATAAACGCTAGTTTTATTTTTCAAGTCCTGCCGCCTCTCCTCCCCCCCTCCCCCCATGACCCACGAGAGTAAACATTTTAATTAATATTTAAAACGTCGATGTTCATTTTGCTTTTTTGTATATATATTTTTATTTTTATTTTTATTTTATAAAACCCAACGTTGAACGAAATATATTATTTAGTTAACAAGCCTCGAGTTTTTACGTATTTTTTATTTATTATTATTATTATTGTAAATTGCTGAGACGATCGAAATATCCATGTTTTTCTTTTTTTTCTTTTTTTTTTTTTAGTTTTATTCTCTTTTCCTTAATCTTTTTTCCTTCTTTTCATTTGGATAAAAATTAAAACGTTAACACACGTAAATGTTAAAAACGCGCTTCGATCTTCTCGTAATCGTCATCGCCGTTGAACTGCTGTTGGTCAAACGTTATAGCAACCGTGAGACTCTTTACACGACCATTGCTTGTCGTCATAGCGATTGCTAATTAAATTAAATCCAACTGATTCTCTCCCTCGTTGCCTTTCCCGTTTAGAAACCTGATATTTTTTCTCTTCCTATTATTATTATTTTTCACTTACCTTTAAAATATTCTGCACGTTTATTTGATTGATCGTATTGTTGATTTATATGTTCATCGTGAATTTACAAGTTTAATGAACTCTCGATCTCTTCTTAAATAAAGAATACAAAAAAATTTACCAAAGAGTTAGAAAAAAAAAAGAAGAACACAGGAGAAAGAAGAATGCACGCACCCACTTTCATCGAACTTCTTCTAAATACTAAAAATGTTTTTGGTTTCCCTTTTTATTTATTATTATTTTATTTATTATCATCGAAGAAAAATTATTTGTTTTCCTTTTTCTTTTTTCTTCCGTCGATAAGATTTAATTTAAACAAATTTACTCTGAGCCAATTACGTTCGAGTCATTTGTCGATTACGCCGGGAAAAATTGTGTATAAAACATTATAACAAGGTTCAGTTCTATATTTATTCGAGTTTTACATAGGTTGTTTTTTTGTTTGTTTTATTTTTATTTTTGTTTTGTTTTTATCGTTAGTGCATTCGAGACACGATTGGCCTGGCCTCTTTCTTCTTATATGTGTGTTTTTAGCGATAAACTGTTTGTGACCCCTGTACCGAGTGATAAATCTCGCTGACTCAAAGCCGGATCGACTAGATCCTCCACGTTTGGCAGACACAGTATTTATTTCACAGTTGCAACGAGTACAACTGCTGAAAGAGAGAAAGAGAGAGAGAGAGAATTAACGTCATAGTAAACAATATCTTCTTCTCTCTCTTTCTCTTTTACATTTATAAATACAAATATATCTGTATGTGTATTTTATAACGCGTTGCAAGTGGTCGTTCGTATTATTAACGATGAATTAGTTTTTTTTTTTTCTTTTTCTTCCTCTTTTTTACACTTTTCATCCTTTTTATATTATTAATTTTTTCCATACATTTTAATAAATCTTTAATTATGTATATTAAATGAAATAATCAGACCGAGTGCCGAGTTACGTTAGACAATGATCTACGAATTGTATAAATTTAAATACAAAGTGTTTAATTTAAAAACAAAAAAATAAACTTTTACTCGAATTTTTCATTAATTTAAAGTTAAACGACGAGAGATATACGATCAATTAGATTTACGATTTTATTTTATTTTATTTTCCCATATGTTTTCTCTAATCTCTCTCTCTCTCTCGATTTTTACAACAAAAATATCTATTATTTAAATGAAATAATTAGATACAATCAATGCTCGAAATATTAATTTAATTGACAAATTTACAAATAAAAAATAATATATATACATATATATAGCACGACAATTTGTATAAAAAAAAAAAATAAGAACAAAAAAAATAAATTAGAAATAAATATGTATATAATTTTTCTCCATTCGCAAACAAAACAACTTTCCGTATCCCAAATGACAATGTCATTTTAATAATAACTCGTTTGATTTATCGATTAGATCGTTTTAAATGGCACGCATCTCTCGATGTATCATGATTTATCGATCAGAAATAAAACGTAAGTTTATTCTAAAATTGCACGTTCTAAACTCGCGCACAGTTTATATAGAAATTGACCTTTGACCTCGTAGCACGAACGTTCTTCCGTTTTAAAGGCTGTTTAAACAACTAACCAACCAACCAACCAGGTTAGAAAGAGAGAGAGAGAGAGAGAGGGGAAACGATTTATTCACTCCTCGTTTACGTGAGGGGTCTCGTTATCTTTCTCTCTCTCTCTCTCTCTCTCTCTCTCTCTCTCTCTCTCTCTCTTTCATTTTACACAACACACGTACCTTCGCGAAATTTCCGTTTAAACCGACAAAGACTAATTTTATCGAGGAACGATTAGCTAAGATAGCTATCGTAACTTGGCCCACCTACTTCTACTTCACTTATACTAACTTCACATATCGTTTCACTTCTCATCCGTTCGTCGTAAAGAAATCTCGTTTTTTTTCTCTCTTTCTCTCTCTTTCTACTTCTATTTCTATCATTATCTATCTACCTATCTATTTATTTATCTCTCTCTCTTTCTGTCTCATGATTCAGACTTTACCTGATCGCATTGATGATATGAATGGTCACGTGATCTACTCCCAGACCAACACCTTTCGATACACCTATTAACTTTTTTTTTTCTTTCTTTCTTTTTCTTCCTCGCACCTTGACCACACACTTTTTTCCTTTTTTTTTAATCTTCGTTTTGTTCCCCCTCCTCCCTAACACGCATACACCCACACACGCGCGCATACAATGCACGCAGTCTTCTTCCTTATTATTTTTCCATTTGAAACATGTTTTGGGATTATATTTTTGTTATCTTTTATTATTCACGATTTGTTCTTTTTATTATTATTATTATTATTATTATTATTATTTTGTATCGTCGTCTCGTGAATTTATTTATCGATCGAATTAATTATCTTTGTTATTGGTATTCTCGTTAATATGTAATAGGATGAAAGATGAAATTAGTCTCGAATTGTTGGTGAGTATGGTAATTTGATGATAATAATGTAAGGTTTTGGAATAAATTTGTTTTGAAAAATTGAATTTATTATAATTGAGATCGTTAGAGTCAACGTTTTTTGTTGTATACTTCGATTAGTTTTATTGGCGGGAAATACGAAGATTTTAAATAGGAATCGTTCGAACGCCATCTTGTGGAAATATCGAAGCGCGTAGAAACGTTTATAATAGTTGTAGCAGATTTAGTTGTTTTTGTAATAATCAGCCTGTGGTCTAAGGGTACGATTTACCACCGTCTATCCAGAACAATGGATTCTGTCGGGTATTCGAGACTACATGCTGATTTTCATTTTTTCTTATGGATTTTTTCGGTCAAAGGTCAGCACTTTCGGTGTAACGCATATGGATGAAGGAGGGAATTTTTAGGGAACCCCTTAATAGGAATATTCATGAATATTACATCGTACGGCCTTGATCAATGATAAAAATGTTCACCGTATCGGTGATAACGTTATCAACGATGATACACGTTGTTCGTGGACGATGATACTCGTATACGTTTTACTTTCCTAGGTGTGTGTTGGAAATCTTCCATATATGATGCGTGCGTGTATTTGCGTGTTTTTAATCCATACGAATGCAATTCGATTTATGTGTATGTATAAAATAGTTTTGTTTTTCTTTTCTTCTTTTCTTCTTTTTTTTTCTTTTTTTTTTATTTTTAAATCTTTTTCGATGCTGTTCTTCATTTTTGAGAGCTTCAACAAGAGAAGAAAGAGAGAAAATAAAAGGAAAATAGCGGTGGTGATGGTGGTGGGGGTGGTGGGGGTTTGAGAGAATAATTTAAAATTCAAACCTCGTCAGATGGTCTATCATTTTTTTCACCAACACAGCAGAGCCTAGTCTATGCACATAAATTTTCTTTCAAGAGTTTTCGTACAATTTTCAAGTACAGTTATTCATTTAGGATCAGGACACACATCTGGGTCTCATTTATTTTCAATGATTTTTTGTTTTTTAACAGAAACGCGTGATTAAGGTTGTTGCTTTTTTATTTTATTTTGTTTTTTCGAATTAGGGTCTTGATCTAGACCTTTGGTTTAATATATATATAAATACGAGTATATATAATATTTGGCCTTGTTTTATGGATTACGTAAACGACGATAAGACTAACAATTTAACTTTATTATAAAACGATTCATTTACTCGAGTGAAACCGCACGCAGTGTCTCGTTTCACAATGATTATAATGTCTTACGTAAATATTTTTTATATATAAGATCTTGTTTGGAGATGTATTATTTTACAATGAATTTGATACACATTAATCATCAATGAAGGATAAGAAAGTGAAAAATACGATTGAAAAAAAATCCTTCGTCAAGTAAAATCTAATAAAAGCGTCAATAAATATTATAAGAATATTTCAAACGATTTACAACAATCCATAATTTGCACAGGTATTTGATATTTCAGTATACAAGAAAAAAGGATATAAGGTTTAAGTATACGAATAAGGGGGAATGGTAATAGTAAAATTAGTCTCGATTTTAATATCGAATAACAAGAAAACGTACGTATAAAAATAGTTAACAAGTAAAACAATATCGCGGCGGGAATATTCAAAATGATGTCGTAACGAGCGTTAAAGCGCAGACGCTTGTGATAGGTGGGTGGTTATAAGAGTGGTGGTGGGGGTAGGTGTAGAGTAGGCGTAGTAGAGTAGCATGGAATAAGAGGGTGGAAAAGGGGTGAGTGAGCGAGCGTTTTCCAGCTAACGGATCGATATGGAAGACGAGAGTGCGCGAAGAAGACCATATCGTTGCACCTAGGTTGTTGTAGTCGTGGTGTTCGTCGGTGGCGGTCATCGAGTAAACGGACGAAGCGAGTAGATCGACAATAGTGAATTTTCTCTTATGGAGAAAGAGAGGGGATGGCTAGGAGTTAGAAGGGAGAGATAGGAAGAATTGTGTCTGTAGGGGTGGGTATCCGTTCATCCCTTGTGCGTTCACCCCCGCGGTAGCAGGACTGTTAGTAGTAGAAATATCAGAACGAGCAGCACCGGCGCTTTCAACCACCAACCACCACCACCACCACCATCAACCACCTCCATAACCTCCACCACCACCACCACCACCACCACCACCGGCAGCAGCATCGTCGTTCCCTTTGCGACCTGCTCCGGTTCTCTCGCGCGAGAAACGCGCGCGGACTCTCGCGCTGCGTTCCATGAGAGTAACTCGGATTAGAAGAACCCTCGCGAGAGATCTGTTTGAGAAAATAGTGTTAGGAGGAGCTATTAATCGAACGAGTTAAGAAGAACAAGGAATATATATATATTCCTCAATCGTGTCGTGTTGCCACGATTCGGGACCGTACTTCTTATTTATAACATTTCCTCTTTCTTAACCACCATCAACCAACCAATCACCACCACCACCAACTACTACTACTACTGGAAATTTCTTTAGCGTGATCATCATCGGTTCGTTCACCGAGTGACTTTATATCTTTATCTCTTTCTCTCGGGGTTATGTCTACCTTATACAAGAATAGTATTCAACATCGTAGTAATAATAATAATAATAATAATAATCGTAGTAATATTGCCAACGTGTACGCTTGTGTTAACGGGAGTGCCGGCAAAGAAGAAGAAGACGACGTAGAGTGTTCCAATATTATTCTTCATTATTAAAATAATAATAACAATAATCATCATCATCATCATCCTCGCCGTCGTCGTCGTCGTCGTCGTCGTTTGACGTCATCTAGAAATCTAACCAAAAAAGAAAAAAAAAAGAGAGGGGGAGATTTATCGTCGAAGAAGTATTATTTGAATATACAAATAAAGGAAAATAGTGGAAAAGACATCGTGCAGAATAGGAGGAAGACATGTCCGCGATGTCGCGGGGTCCGCCCCGCGCTCGCGGACCCACGCGGATCATCGAGAGGACGACGCCTAATCTTGGAAGAGGTAGAACAAGAGGAATCATCCTCAATAATATTGTCAACCTTAAATTCGTCCTCTTGGTTATCCTCGTCACTGTACTCGTGCCCTCGGTTCTTGCTGAAAAAAGCAAAGAATGTAAGTAACATTGAATTACAATCTCTCGTTAATCATTTATTTCATTGTTTCCTAACTTTATACTTCTTCCTCTTCTTTTCAATTTTTTTTTTTTTTTTTAATACCTGCGAGCGTGCGTTCGTGCGTGCGTTCGTGCATGCGTTCGTGCGTGCGTGCGTGCATGCGTGGCGGTTTTTTTTTATTGCAACAATTTTCGGCGCCAATATCCATGACGGGATAAGCCAGCCAGTCTTTTGATCCTGCGTACTCACAACTTTTCCGATTCAACATTTTCGAGCATGCTCTTCTAAACTCCCCCCCCTTCCTATGTAATTTGTTCTTACTTATATGTGTGTTACGTGTGTATAATTATCTATAGGTTTATGTATTTACGTATATGAGTATATATACATATATATGTATGTGTGTTTACATAAGTTGTTTAATGTACATATATGTGTATGTAAGTTCTCTATACGCGAATGAAAATCTTTCTCGCGGTTTCTGACACGATCGATGTCCGGTCTCTCTCTCTACGCGTCGAGAGTGAGCGCGAATCGGACGGACGGACGGACGGACGGATGCGTGCCGGTAAAAGCGAAATCGCTTTTAACGACCACCACTGTATACCCATTTTATCCAATTGAGCGAGCGAGCGAGCGACGACGACGTGTCACCGACATATTTTATTTTATTATTTTTCTATTTTTTCTTATCTCCAATTTTTGTTTAAACAAATTTATCTATTTTTATATACGAATATGATGATATTTATATAATATATATATATTTTATAGAATAATTATTGTAGGAGTGAATTTAATTCAAAATTTGAATGAATTATTTGATATAAAATAAATTGTATAAATAAAAATTTGTATGTTTGATTAAAATAATAATCTAGAGAAGTATAGAGATTTATAATATTATTATTTTGTTATAAAAATAATATATTAGGGTGAACACCAAAAGTTTGTGCGTTTATCGTATTAAAACTTTACTTTGAAACTGTATGTACAATGAATTGTTTTTGTAAAATTTATTTTAGAAATATTAATTAAAAGAAACGTACGAACTTTAGCTCTTCGATAATCTAATATTTATTATATAACACTATCCAAATAACAAATGATATTGGAATTAGAAATGATTAGATATAGAATATAACGTAATAATGTTCCAGTAATCGTAGGAATTAATTTAGTTAAAAATTTGAATGAATTATTTGATATATAATAAATCGTTAAAAAAAAAGGTTTATATTCGATTAAAATAATAATTTAAAGAAGTATAAAAATGTATAATATTATTATTTTGTTATTAAAATAATATATGTATTTTATAACGTAATTCAAATAGCAAACGATATTGGAATTATAAATGAATGTATAGGATTGAATGTAATAATGAACAAATTAGAATAATTAATAGTTCAGTAAGGGTATCCTTTAGTAATCATAGTAATTACTAGAAGGATACACTCTCACTTTATATATGATTATTGCTTACGGTCTTGTAAATGACCATATAGGTTCATTCGAAAATCACGCTAATCATGGCAAAGTTACCGGAACAACGTTAATTGTTTGCACCAGTGGCAGGCAGGAAGATTATCACCCACGCTTGTTCTCTCTTTCTCTCTCTCTCTCTCTCTCTCTCTCTCTCATTCTATCCATTTCATTCTCTCTCTCTCTTTTTCTCTCTCGTTTCTGCTGCACCCATTGCATTCTACGAGTTGTACAGGACGAACGTGGTGTGGTCCGATAAACGAAGCTAATTACGACAGTCAAATTAGCCTCGGCGTACGTCTTCCTGCGGTGTTTCCACAAATCCTACAGGATTCGATCGACGACAGGATTCGAGAATTAGCCTAAAAATAAAAAAAAAAAATAAAACAAATAAACGAACAAATGTATTTATCGATTCGTAGTCGTAAGTTTTCAGTTCTCGCATTTCGATGGATAAAGTGATATTCTCATTTATGTTCATATTTTATGGGAACGTATAGGAATGATACGATGAATATTATTTTTTGTTTGTAATCGTTATTTAATTCCCTACCGACTGCATCATTGAGATTCAAAGTATCGGGTTATAAATATTATAAATTGTGTTTGTTTGTTCCTTTTTTTTTCACCAGCCTAAATCGCATTCTTTTCTTTCCGTTTTTTGTATAACAAAATTTGAAAAATTTCGTTAGCTTATATTTTAAAGACACGTATTCTTTGACCGAACGAACGAATATAGTTTCAATTGTTTTTTTGTTTCTTTTTTAATTACTTTATAATATGAGTCAGTATTTCAAACGTATTAACATAAGAATTAATGAGATTTTTTAAGTAATTTATTATATATTTGGAAAAATACGAAAAAAACTTGTATATTCGACCCGATAGAAATAAGATTTGATAAAAATATTATAATTGAATAAAATTTATTTTATTTATTTATTATATAATAAAATTTATCTTTAATTTTTTTTTAAATTTACGTTGTTTTAGGAGTCTTTTTGTTTTTATTTTCTTTTATATATATATTGAAACGATTTGCTTTAAGGGATATTACAAGTAGGACGAAGTTATGTATTTAGATTAATACTTCGAAGTATCTCATCTCGAAATCCTTCTTATCATCAAAGGGATGTGAATATTCTACGCTTTTGATATATTTCTTCTAGGAAATGAAATATTTTTCTTCCTTCTTCGTCTCTTCTTCTTCTTCTTCTTCTACTTCTTCTTCTTCTTCTTCTTCTTCTTGTTACAAGGAGTAAGGAATTTCTCTCTGACGATTTCTCTCTTTCGACGGACGATGCAACACATTGCTCGGTGAAACTTTCGACAGGTAATTTAAACGAGAGCGACAGGTAATTTAACACAAAGTTGCTTTTAAATCGATCCTACTTCTCTTTCTTTCTCTCTCCCCTCCCTTTTATTACTCTCTTTATCTCGAACAAAAAAGGAAAAGAAAGAAAATAAAATAATCAAACGTAAAAAAATCCTTTTTGAATATTCGTCCTTCTCCGATCGATTTATTTTTCTTTTTTTTTCTTTTTTTTTTTCTTATATTTAATATTAATTACAAATAACAAAATATTACCGTTATAATTATTAACGTAACTTTTCAGTTAAATGTATAATTTCATTCATGGGTATAAACATATTCGTGTATATTTTTACAATACATTCATTTGCGTGTGTTTCTGTGTGTGTGTGTGTGTGTCTATTTAAATATTTTTTCTCCTATTCAGATCTGGAAAAATAGAAAAAACTTTCTTTCTTTCTATTATACATTTAATTTTAAATTAAAGTTAAATGGAATTAAATGGAATACGGCTATTTTGTACAAAATTTCAATGGTGTCAGTTGAATGAAATTTTAATATTCGAGTAATTCACGTACTCATATAAATTTATATATAAACGGAGAGTATACGTGAATATATATATATTTATATTATTTTATACATACATATATTTATGCGTGTATGTATGTGTACGTGTATGTGTGTGTGAGCGTGTTCCATATCGGGTGTTCTCAAGTGTCCACTATTTCCTTTCTATCTCACACTTTAGCTGTCTTTCTGATCGGTCCATAGCTTTCTCAAGTGGCAGGAACGTGACGTATCGTGATTCTCCGGTTGCTATCCTTTTATTGGTCCTTTCTTGAATCGGTTCTCTCGTTTCTATATTTTTTCCCCTTTTCTTCTTCTTTCAAGCCTCGCATTCGCTAGATCGGATTTACTTCCGTGTATTTCTCTTATTCGATATCATCCATTACCGTTCCAGATATTTCTTCTCTTTTTTCTTCTTTTCTATTTTTAAACGATCGGCAATAACCTTTTGTCTCTCAAAATAACAAATATTTGTGATAGTCAGAGATCTTTTCAAAAGATTTTTAACGATATTAATAATAATAATTCAATTAAATGTCCGTTTATTTAATCCTTCCTTTAGAAAAAAGAAAAACTTGCAATTAGATTTGCAAATGTTTCCGATTCTAACGATACAATTAAATTAACCCTTTGAGTGTTGAATACTTTTAACCGAAATGTTTTCTAATGACAAAATAGTTTATTATTATTGTTGCTGTTTTCCGTTGATTGATATTATTAATCTCACAGATTTCAATAATAAATTATATTTAATAATTACAATGTTTGTTTCTTAATATTATTTTTATGTGACAAGATTAAAAAAAAAAAAGTAAACCAACGTTACATTATTTAACATTAATATTGACAACACACGTTATATGCGTCGATGATAAAATCACGCTGGTAACTTTAACCAAACGCACATATATGAGTTCATATAACAATCAAAGGATTCATTGCAAACCGAGAATACGAGAAAATTTCATTCATAATATTGTCTTGTTGAGATATTTGAGATATTTCAAGATACAAAAATAGAAATAAAAATGCAAACGAATAATTCAACGTTAAGAAAAGAGTGAAAGAGAGAGAAGACAGAAAAATTATTTATTATCATATTTTTTATTATTTATTATTTATTATCATATCTGTAAAGCTTGTTGTATAGCCGGGCGTAAAATCGGTGGTAAAAAGGAAAAAGAAATGCACAGGAGGAGGGGCAGGGGGGTAGGGGAGAATTTAAGGGATCGGGGGTTTGCTGTAGGGGGTAACGGGCGGTAAAGGGGTAAGGGGGGATTGGGTGCACGTCGACGTAAATAAATTTGTGGCGTCTCGAGCGCCATTTTCGCGTCGATATATCGCTTATCGTTGGTTCAACGTGAGGGAACGGAAAGCATCGCGGAAAAACGGAGCCAGGGGAGGGCAGACGGTGAAGGGATCGGGGGTAAGGGTTGGGGGAGGCAGAGTTAAAGGGAACGACACGGTGGGACGAACTTCGATATTACTTTCCGTTGCGGACCGGAAGTGGTGGGATTTATGATTCCTACCTTGGTCCTCTTCACATACGTTGGCCACCTATTTATTTTCTTTTCTTTTCTTTTTTTCTCCTTCTTCTTCTTCTTTTCCATCTTCTTTTTTATTTTTCGCATGCGAATTCATTTTCAAAAGTCTTTATAAACAACAACAACAACAACAATAAGATAACATTTAGTTAGCTGTGTTAACTTGTAAAATAATTTTCTATTGTTTCGTCAATTAATTTTGACAAAATCATTTAAATAACAAAAAGAAAAGTAAGATTGAAAATCTAACTAATGGGTAAACAAATTGTATGTCAACATTTATTCGACGCAATTGAGGATTTTATTGTTGAATTTTTAGAAGGAAACAACAGCCCCCATCCCACTCTACCCAACCCCACCACCCGTGCTCCAAGAAAAATGTAATTCTACGCGTTGACTACGTAAGAGAGTCGTTGTTGTTAGATCAATTTAGGATAATTTGCGTTTAAATATCTACTTCGTTGTCCGTTTCCTATCCCTCCCTCTTCCCTTCCCTTCTCATACCGCAAAAAAATCAAACTAACTGGGTTAAATGAAGCGTTGTAAGATAGAAAATTGATAACATTCGATAATAGACAATAATAATTAGTAATCTCGATTTCGAAAGTTATGTTTTATGTTTTTCTATTGGTTTTACTTTATTTGTTGTGTTGTTTCTTTTCGAAAGGCAATAAAACTCTTCCGTAAAACGTCCGTTTTGTTTTCTTTTCTTTTGAGAGAAAGAGAGAGAGAGAGAAAACGCGATTTCTCTTTCGTTTTAAGGGTGAAACGTAGATCGAAGTGGGTAATAGTAGGCCCACATTGGCAGACCTTCTTCGTTGCTCCATTGCTTTCTTGCAGCTTCTTGAACCGACAACAACCATCCCCTTCTTACTTACTTCCTTCCCTCCCTCCCTCCCTCCCTCCTTCCTCTAACTTTCCTTCCCCTTTTCTCTTCTTTGGAGAGGCAAAGCCAAGGAAAGCAAGCAGGCAGGAAGGCAGGCAGGCAAGCAACCCTTGTCAATGTCTAGCAGCTTGATTTCTTGCTAAACTCGTCTGGCGCAAGAAAGTTCACGCTTTCCTCCACCCCCAACTCCCACCCCCATCTCCACCCCCTTCTTCTCTCTCTTTCACTTCCTCATACCTCGCAGAGAGAAGCAACCAAGTCAGCTAACATTTTCTCGCGACACGTTTACTTATCCCACCGGAGATGACCGGGAACACCGCATCAACTTAAAATCTGTCCCAGGATTGAAAGAAGAAAAAAAAGAATCGTCGTATCTAGTATCCTTCGATAAAAAAGAGAACAGAAAAAATACGAAATAAAGAGAGGAAACAAAATGATAGAGAAATAAAGGGAGAGAAGGGTATGGGAAACAAAATGACCAAGTTGCAACCCCATTTTTACACCTCCTTTTTGTTCTTTTTTTTTTTTTTATTGTTTCAGAGTTTCAGAATTTATTTGCAATATATTATTTATTCCTTAGGTAAGTCATAAAGGTATATAAATAAGAATCAACGAAAGAAAGATTTTAATTGGCTAACATAAAGGACAGTGAATTAGTTTATTGTTTGATTTTCGAAAAGAAAAGTTACGTTGTACTTATACTATTGTAATTTTAAACTAAACATACAATTTTGTGTTTCGATTCACAGTTAAATGATCGCATATATTATTTCCTGTAGGCTTATTTTAACATAAGATTATTAAGCAATATTTTTTCGTTTGAAAATAAAAAAACAAATATATTGCGAGAAATTAAATATTCGTATACTTATTAATATGTGTAATTAATATTATTACAAGGAATGTAGTTTTTAATATAATTTTAATAATTCGATAAATCTAGTTAGCGATCGTTTAATTTGTTTAATTAACAATAATCGTTTAAATTGCGTCGGACGTTCTAACGTGCTCTATTAATATTTTTGATTGTTTTCAATTAAAATAAATTTGTTTTTAACTCTTGTTCTTAATCTAAGTGACGAGTTATTTAGATTAATATTATAATATACACCATGCTAAAAAATAACAAATAATTCAATCCGTTAACTGTTCACGTCGCATATCGTATACGTTATTTTAAAAAAAAATGAAAAAAGATAATTTATTCTCCTCAGCGTGAACAAACTCGTATACGTGATATTATACGAAATAGAAAAAAGAATTATCCTTTAAAATACGACGCATTGCGTGCGATATCAAAAAAAATTTTACCCGATTAAACAGATAAGCCGCGATGGAAAATATAATAAACCCAACGGATGCGATTCTAATTATCGAACGTATAAATATATTATTATTTATATTTATAAAAGACAAAATAAAAAAAAGAAAAAACAAAGTAGAAGAACAACAACAAAAATATTCGTGCATACCGTGATCGTTTTAAGCAAAAATCTTTTTTTCAACAAAATATCGACCATTACCGATAAAACAATTAAATTAAAAAATTAGTTTTTAAGTTTTAGTTAATTAAACAAATTGATTAAAAAGTTAGTCGACAAAACAATTAAAATATAGGTCACTTCAGTGATATTTCCCCCCCCCCCAAAAAAAAAGAAAAAAGAACGTCTCAAATAAATAGAAACGAATTATAAGCGAAAGTAAAAAAAAAAGTACTGTTGTTTTATAATTGAATGATATTTTCACGTGAATTATGTGAACGACCACAGTTCGACATAACTTGGTTCAATTAATTGCAATTTATATATATATATTTCGTGTTAATATAAAGTAGGAAAGTTCGAGACCAGATAGTTTCAATGTTCTTCTTCTTCTTCTACCTCTCTCCCCCTCTCATTCACCCCTGTTACGGAGACAAGTTTCACCAAATTGAAAGCCACGTAACGGGAAGTTCGTGGTACTTGCCTTCCAATCGTCGTATCGAAGTGTCGTAGTAGAATTGTTCTCGATAGCCACTCGTTGGTGGTTTGTTCGATATTCTCCCTCTCTCTCTCTCTCTCTATCTCTCTCTTTCTATTTTATCTATCGTTTGTACATGTTTCTTCTTCTCTATTCTTGTCTTTGTCTATCTTCTTTATTACCTCAATTACGAAATATCCTATCGATAGTTTTAACAACATTCGCCCCCAATACTCTCGTCGACTATTGCTTTAACTTTCATATCTTTTTTTTTTTCTTTCTTTTTTTTTTTTTGCCAACTTTCTTTTGCCTTCTTCTTCTTCTTTTTCTTTTTCTTTTTCTTCTTTCATTTATCGTTAAACTTTGTGTTATCGGGGAAAAGATTTTCCCAGAAGTAGGGAAGACTTACTTACTTTTTCTTACAAAATGTGCCATTATTCGTTCCAATATAGGAATTTTCATTTTTTTACATTCTTACGATTAATTATCATTACGTTAAGTTTCAAAGATACGATTACGAAATTATTATGCGTAAGATTTAGTCAATGAGGTAAATAATATTTAAGCTATTGGCTGTCATCAACCAAATATGATTGACGAGGTATCGAAAGTGTTCAATTTTTAATGAACAAGAAAATCTTTAACGTTTCAGATAGAAAATAATACAAAATTTTAACTTGCGATATAAATCTTTCGATAAAAAGCTAATAAGAAATTGCATAAAATTTAACAATTATGACACTTATTGATGAAACTCGATACGATGTAATATTCAAAGGTAGGGGGTGGGGAGTCATTGGCGGTGCTGACAGTCAAAGTGACAATTATTTACCATCCCTGTTAAAATAAAAAGAAAAGGAAACTCTTCTCTCTCTCTCTCTCTTTCTTTCTTCAACATTAAACAGGATTTAGTTTTGTTTTTTTCTTTTTTATTTCTTCTTAGTACTTTTCCTTCTACTCTCTTCTACTTCTATCATCAAATTCTAACACGAACCCTAAAGCTTACAACGATCACCCACCCACCCACTCACCCTTCGCACACCCTTTCCTTTCCTTTCTCTTTCTCTTTCTTCTTCTTTCTATGCAACCGGCGTAGCGGCAGTGCATTGTGAGCTTCGGTTCACTTATTTCTCCCTAGAGAAAGAAAGAGATAGATAGATGGAGACATAAAAAAGATAAAAACATAGAAAGAAAGAGAGAGAGAGAGAGAAACGTATAGGTACTTTCAAAGAAAATAAACGCTTTGTAATATTTCTTTCATCCTTGTCTAACTACATGCCCGTTCAAGAATTTCTCTCTTTCATTTTAACGCATCCTTTGAAACCTGACTTCTTGATTTTCACGTTATTATTACGCCGTAGAAAAAAGATCTTACAGATAGATAGATAAAAGCGTATCGAGAATTCTACGTTCTCGATTGGCTCTTGAAAAGAAGGAAAGAATAAAAAAAGAAAAAAAAAGAAGAAAAAGGAAAAAAAAAATATACGATTTTACATTATAACGTGTCAAAGGACACCTATCCCCCGTATCTTCTTCGTGTTCAATGAAATAGACATATTAAAATGTAAGTCCTAAAAGGGTTTGATATTTCTTTTTCTTTTTCTTCTTCTTCTTCTTCTTCTTCTTCTTAACGATCCCTTCTTTCATCATCGTAGTTTATCAAATTGTCTACTGGTAATATTTTGTTTATTTTTCTAACAAAAAGAAAATAATAATAATACAAATAATAATATACAAGAGTTGAGAATTTAGATTTAAATCCTATTAGACATAGTATAGAAATATATAATATATTATTTTAATTGATTTGTTCATGTTGCATTATGTTTATTAAACGAGAATGAATAAATAGGGAAATAAATGAAAGAATTATTTGCTTGACAAGAAAAATTTGCATTTTTCTTTTTCTATTTTCTTTTTTTGTGGAAAAGATGTGTCAAATATGATAAAAAAGAAAAAGAACGTGTTTTATTTTTACATTTCTTTATATGGAAATAGAGTTTGTGAAGCACGTTGTTGGTATTGAAAGCTAGATAGATCCTTCAAAAGGATATGCAATCGAAACTATGTAATTAGTGTTAAAGCTCAGCCTCGTTACGAATTAGGTAGATAACTGGCTAGCCTATACTATTCTATTCTATTCTATCCTAGCTAGAAGACTAACTTTTACCTAGGATAGATATATAAAGGCTTGTTTGTTAACGAGTCGTCCAATGCAACGATGCTAACTTTACGTTAGTGCTATTTACTAATTATTCAATGTTACTAATTAAATGATTACATATTAGAAAACATTGCGTTTATAAATGTATCATTTAAATTAATCATTTATATCCTCGTGTTAATCGTTGAACAATTTAAAAAACCGTAAATTCGTATTGGTGTGGCTATTTAAAAAAGAAAATAAACAAATTATCATTGCATGTAGTAACATCGAACTACAATTAATTTGAATAACACTTAATCTTATTTAAACAGAACAAATCAAAAACCCCAACCCTCTCCCTCCAGCGCTTTACAAAAAAAATTTAAAAGATAAGAAAGGAGTTTCAAGTTGGATCAGTTTTCAACAAGTTAAGCACGAAGAGTTAAGAGTCTTCATAGATGATAGACGTTTAAAAGGGGGGTTTGGTTGACCTGTACCTACTGTAGCTTAGAAATTGAGACTGCATCCCCCATTATCAGTCTTGTGAAGATACTTCAAAGAAACCAAGACGTCTCGGACGAAGGAGGTACCTTGTCCTAAGGTAAATGTTGTCCGACCTCGCCTACTAAGCTCACGAGGGTACTGCAAACAGATCCTAGGGGCATATTTAACAATTCCTCGAGCTACCACGATCGAGAACTTTCCAAGATATTTATTGTCTCTTATATGAGAGGAGTAAGAGTGGAAGAAGAAGTAACAAGGAAGAAAATTAAAGTAGAATAATAATAATAATAATAAAACTGGTGTGTGTACTTATGTACGCACGTAAGGAATTATATTTCTTTGCCGTACCAAAACGAATATAACCTCAATAATCTCAAAAATAACTTCAAAAAATAAATAATTATTATTATATATATATAAGAAAGAATAACAAAAGAAAAAGAAAATATCAAAATATAGATATCAGTCCATACTAAATATAAGAGAGATATATCGAATTACTTCACGCGTCAACAGCCATGGCGCGGTTACAGCATTAGTTCTCGCTTCGATCATTTAAGTGAAGCAGCGCTGAGTACGATTAGTATTTGGATGGGTGACCCGCTTGAGAAAAAAGGGGGGAAGAAGAAAAGAAGACAACTTCATGCCGTATACTTGAAATCGCTTGCCGCGTCGTAAATACCGACAAACTTCATGGTGTCGTTTTTCCAGACGCTCGGAACAAAATCCACTCCCCATTACGTTTTCCTCAACGCGCCACAAGAAGTATAACTTTAATATAATAAAAAGAAAAGAAAAGACAATTCTTTTTCTTTCAAGTATTATTACTCCTTATTCTATTCTTATTCGTGTGAGATAGGAAGGTACAACTAGCATTACAGGTGTAAAGTTATTTACTATCTACGAGATGAGGTTACTAGCCTTACTTGCCTTCAATCGATTGATCGATCCATCTCTCCCCCTGTCCCTTATCCCTTTCATCCTTCCTTCCTTCCTTCCTTCTCATTCTCTCTATCATCTTCATGAGTTTAGGAAAACACGTTAACCTATTATTACAGGACGTTCCCACGTTGCAATTAACTGCAAGTGTACGCTTCAGGTGTTGGAACTGTTTGCATATCTATGAATATTCATGCACCTACTCCTAAACACCCCCAATCAACCATTCCACCCACCCACCCACCAACACCACCCTCCTCCTCCTTTTTTCTCTTTTTTCCTTCGTCTGCGTATTAATTTAAAATTATTCATATTTATGTTTGTTTAATATATATTTTTAATAGTAATAATAATAATAATAGTATACTTGACCAATAATTTCGTTTACGTCAAATAAGAAATTACGTTCGTAGTTTGTCGTAACCACGACTCTAATGTTCAACGATATCAATTTTTAAATAACCCGTTAGACTTGGACTATCGACTGTTTTCGTTAAATATTTGATAGTTGTTCTACTCAAGTATAGTTGTTCACCTCGAGTTGTCAATTGTGTGAGTTGTGATTTTTGTGTGTTCGGGTGAAATCTTTTATCATAGTTATTGAGTTATTAATCAATTTTTCGTTCTCGGTTGTGTAAGGTAAATTACGCGAATAATTGAATCGCATATTTCATTGATCGAGAAACATTGTTACCGTTAAACGATAATCTTTATCGATGTTCCGAATCTCGTCTCGTGTTTTTGTATTATTTAAAAAAGAAAACAAAAAAAAACACAAAAAATAGGTTCGGCAAAAGATTCGTATCTTAAAAAATCCGAAGGTTTCATTCGGTGGTACTCAAAATTTTTGTTTTCTTCCGCGTACACGCATTTTCGATACGTATTTTCACTTGCGTTTCTTTTCTTTTCTTTACTTTTCTTTTTTTTTCTTCTTTCTTTATTTGAAAGAGAATAAACAGACGTAGAACCCCCCTCCCCCTTTTTTGGTTTTTTAGTACACAACCTCAAAGGATCTTTTTCTCAGTCATTCATCGACTCTTCCATCCTTCCCTTCATCCCCCTTCGTTGCCTTCGCTTGAACCACCCACCCCCCACCCCCTTCTTTCCTCGTTTTATCCGTGTACCTTCCTTTCACAGACCTCTTATACTGGAATGCGTGTTTGCAATGCACGCGGTGTATTTTCTCGGGGTTTTCCCCTCGTCTTATTTGTGGTAGCGCTTCATTTTCACCTCAAAAGATCGTTAAAAATAATACTCTCTCTCTCTCTCTCTCTCTTACCTGTCCGTTATTTTCTCTTATTTTTTTTTTTTTGTTAAAAGTCGATTTAAAAATGTGCCCGAAATTCTTGAAGAATTGGTAAATGAAACGTTCATTTTATATTCTTTTCCTCTGATGTTTTTGATTTATATTATTATTATTATTTATAGTATTTTATAAATGTGTATATGTGTGTTTGTATATGCGAAATTTTTTTCTATTTTATTTATTAGAAAATAATTCATGCTTTCGTTAGAATATAAACGTGTTTCTAACGGATGTTGGAAACAATAATAATTATATATTTATATATTTAGAATTTTCCTGAAATGAGTCAATTTGAGATGTCAAACATCATGATTGCAGTTTTTTTTTTTATAAAAGTATTAATAAAATTTCATTTTAAAGAAACTTTATTGAAAAAATAGAATTTTTACACACATATATTTATATATTTGAAAATACATTTTTCGCAGATATTTTTTAATGAATTTGTATATCAAACAGAAGCGTAATGAAAGTATTTTTATGCACGAAAAATAGATTATATTTGTATCTGTAGATGTGAAACGATCAAATTTGAAAATGTATCAATTTGATTCTCATTCGTAAAAATGTGTATAGCACATAAGAATTTTTGGAGCTAAGGTGTGGGGGCGGGGGAAGGGGAGGAATTAATATTCGTATACGTTTCATAATTCTATTAAAAACCAATGTACGTTTAAAAAAGAAAAAAATTATTTACGTTTTTTCAAACATATATAGCAATAAAATCTCAAATGAAGTCAAATTGACTCACACCCGGCAACCTAATGTTAAAGTCAATTCATTTTCTTTGAGAGAAAGAGAAAGAGACAGTACAATTTATCTTGTATCAAGGTGGCAGTTCACTTAAACGCCTTCGACGATTCCCATTGGAGAATGAAAGAAAGAAAGAAAAGAAAAGGAAAATTAAATTGCAAAAAAAAATATTTACTACCGATCAATAGTGTTGGAATTGTTGCAAAAATTCCGATGAAATAGGATATTTATATTTGTAGGAAAAAAAAAAGGAAAGAAAAAAACAAATTGTAAAAGAATGCATTTAAAATAACCGAGGTAGATTGACTCGTCAACGAGCAGTAGAGAGAGAGTACTTTTTGTATTTTGTATTATATTATTATTCTTTTTTTTTTTTTTGAGGGTTCATTTTATTTTTTTATTCTATATCAACGAACGAATATTTTATTTTGGAAATATTTGTT
>NW_025112997.1:3321981-3337524 GCF_010416935.1 Polistes fuscatus | reverse complement strand
AGAGAGAGAGAGAGAGAGAGAGAGAGAGAAAAATGAAAAATTAGAAAAGACGAAAGAAGAAACGAAAAACGCACACGGACGAAATGAAATGAGAGATGTTTTTATCTCGGATTATTAAGACCAAAGAAGAAGGGTGGGCGGGAGGAGGGTTTAGCTGCGGATTCGCGGCTGCAATTTTCATTCAAGTTTTCTCGAGTCTCACGTTTTAGACTTTCGTGAATTCCAGATTGATTACATTCAATCTAGGACATAACAAGATGACCTCTGAATCGTATCGCCCAGTCTACGTCGAAAAAATAGTTAGACGCGCGGTAGAGCTAAGAAAATGGAAAATGGAATTTCTTTTTCTCTTTCTCTTTTTTTTTTTTTTTTTTTTAAAAAGAAAGAAAACGTTGTACATGAAAAGCGTTTAAAGAAGGATTTGACTCTTAGAAATATTTTCCTTCTCACTCTGTCTTTCTCGTTCTCTTACTTATTTAATATTTTTCTTTTAATTTTCTTCTTATTTCTTATTAATAAACAAAAAATCCTCGAATTTATTCACGAATGAAGTTTAAGAATTTTGGATTATAATTAAATTAAATCAAAGTTTTATTTTAGTTTTTTTAATATAGTATATTTAAGTAGTTAGGTAGAAATATTTTCAGCCTAACATAGAGGAACAAAAATTTATAACATTGATTTTCTTTGGTATTGTTTAACCACAAGAATCTGACGCAAGCAAACCTTCAATGGACAAAAAAAAATTCTAATTAACCAAGATAATAAAAATAACAAACATATAAATTAAATATAATATTTAAATGGAAATTATATATCAAGATTTATTTTAAATAAAGTAATTATATTTCTTTTAAATGAAACAAACTTAGACAAAATAATTTATTTCTTTAGTTGAAAATACAAAAATTTGACTCAACCCAACATTTTCAATGGACAAAAAAGTTTAACTTACGAATATAATAAAACTAAAAAAATTAATAAATAAACAAATATATATATATAAATTAAATATAAATTTGATCGGAAAGAGAGAGACGTACAAGATTTATTTTTAAATGAAATCTATCTCATATATAAATTCTAACAATCCGCGGTAAACAGACGTTAATTGTTTACATCTATAAAACAATAAATTCTATCATCTTGTTAGAGATTCATAACGGCGGCAATTCGTAAGATGAGGCAATTAACGTTGAAGCATCTCGAAGTCACTCGAAAATGAAATAGGATTTAGTCGTGGGATCTCTGCACGACCTACTAATACGTTTCTCCCTGTAGTTCCTTTCGGTTTACTTGCTTCCACCTCTTCACCTTTCAAACCCCTTATTCCCCCGTCTCACCCTCTTACCCTCCTACCCCCGTTTCACTTCATCTCTCTTCATCTTTCTCTCTCTCTCTCTTTCTCTATCTTGGAAGCTCAGAAATCTGCATAATTAAGATACTCAAACGGTAGCGTTCGCTTGAGAAACTCTCTCTCTCTCTCTCTCTCTCTCTCTCTCTCTCTCTTTCGTACGGTCATTACGTTTGTAGTACACGTATATGGAATTTCGTTGTACCGCAAACACTCGCGGTAAAATTTTCCGGCGAGTTGATTAGTTACCTTGAAAATACGCTTTAATTACTCGAGAACGCACAGGGGAATAGCACGAAAGGTATATAGAATGTGAATTGGCGATTATGCCACTTGGTTTTATTTTATTTTGTATCATTCTATAGTACAAATAAATAAGATATAAATAAATACTGTAACCCGTAAAAAAGATATTTGGTAATAAACGAAATTCTTAATAAATAAAACGAAAAATGAAATTAAATTAAAATAGAATAATTTGTACGGAATATATTTGTAACATATATTTTTTTAAATGAAATACAATAAAAAATTGAATAGAATTAGAATTGTTAGAATGATATTTTTTAAAGGGGTAATTTATCAATTATTTTCTATAATTATCAAAATTGTATTATTTAAATATCTTCTTTTTATATAAAATTTATTATTAAGGATAACATTGTGATTCAGATTTGAATGTATAACGTATAATTTTCGATATTCTATCCTAATAGAAATTATTTGTTCCCGTTATTAACCTTTTTACTTTCTCTCTCTCTCTTTTCTTGATATATATGTAAGTATCATCATAAATGGTATATATCAATAGAGTTCATCGTTTAATAATTCATCGGAAGATATGCAGTAGGTCTATTTAAAGTACATGTTCCGTATCTAGAGAAGAGAAGAAGCATGCATAATATATATAAATATATATATCATCCTGTTTTAGGCAAATTTATTTTAAGAATAGCATTGTGATTCAGATCAATGTTAATTTTTTATTGGTTACATTAAGTAAAAATCACATTTTATTTTTTTTTTTCATATTGAATTATTAAAATCAATCTTTTTATTTCTTTTTATATTTTAAGTTATTTTCATATATTACAAGTTTATAGTTTGCAAGTGAAAATAAAAATATTTTTTCAAACGAAAGTTCAAACGCGAATATCGAATAGAAAAAATACTTTTATGAAATTATATATTAAAGTATATTAAAGTTATATATATATACTTCAAATATTTTTTGCACGTCAGACGTTTTCTTATTCGAAAATAAAAAATATTATAAAAATCTTGTTCAAACATAGGTTTATAAAAGTGAATGCAATAATTTATTATATTTCTTTTTTTTTTTTTGGGATACTTTCTCTCGTCGAAATATTAAACATCATTTTAATTATTATATAACAAATTTATATTATAATTAAGAAGTAAATAATTTAGATGACACGCTTATTGTAAGATGAATCATTGTGTATTATACCAGTAGTATACTTTCATATATCGAAAGTTATCTCTCTCTCTCTCTCTCTCTCTGTTTTTCTACCTTTTCTTCTATCTTTCATTGTCCACTATGACATCTTGGAATCAAGTGCTTCAGGCAAAGTATATCTGTCCCCCGAAGGATTATAACTTCGAAAGGAAACTTGTGCAAGGGTGTTGCAAGGAAGAGAAATGTAAGAAGAAAAAGTAGGACGAACCTCCTCTCTCGCCCTCTTCCCCCCTCATCACCACCTCCTTTCCCTTTCCCCACTCTTTTATCCCTTTCCTACTACCCCTATTCCTTTCTTTCTTTCTCTCTCTCTCTCTCTCTCACGTCTTTCACTCTTTTTCTTTCTCTTTCTGTCTAGACTACCTTTCGAAGCAGCCAATATGTTCGTGTCCTTTTCTTTTACGTAGTCGCAGTCATCGTAATAGTCGTCGTAGTCGTCGACTTCGATTTTCCTCTCATATCTAGGACACGAAGGTTATTAAACCGCCCTATCGTATAAGTAAACTCCACTTGCATTTCTATTCTCGAATCGAGTGAATCGATTGATACGTATTATTTTTTTCTACCTCCCCCCTCTCTCTTATCGTCGATCATCTTTTTTAATTTTTATTTTTCATTTTATTTCTTTTTTTTTTTGTTTCTTTTTTTGTTCAGTTTCTTTCTCTCGTTTTTTGGATTTGAAAACGAAAATGAAAATAATACATATGTTGTACGGTAGTTTGAAAAAAATATATTGCGGATTAGTGAAAGATTGACGTTTTTAAAGGATAAAATAGATTAAAAACAAAAAGTTAGAACAATTGTCTGTGTGTGTGTGTGTGTGGGTGTGTGTAAATAAAATATAATAAAAGGTAAATATATATTTTTCTTTTTTTTTAGGATTAATTTTGAATTAATTTCAGGATTTATATGTATGAATATGTATGAGTAAGATTTATTTTTATTTTCTTTTTTTTAACTGAACATATGATAATTTTAATTATGGCAATTTTATTGATTAATATATTTTTTGTTATTTAATATATTTTATTTATATAATGTAATTGTAAATATATATATATAATATTTATACTATATTTGGATGATTTATCTTTTCAATTGATTATTATTCAAGATTTATTAATACAAATATATTTGTTTTCTAATAATCGATATTTTCATATAACCAAAAATATCACACATGTAAAGTAAAAATTGTATCATTATCGTTTTTGCTAGTACAATTTCTTTTTTCTAGAATTTCTTTAAAAAAATATATTTTATCATATTGATTAAGATATATTTGACGATATTTTTTAATATTCAATTATATTTAAGAAAAAAAAATAAAGAAATATGCATATTTTTAAGGAAAAAGTAACCATAAACTTATGTAATAAATAATAATATACAATTGTTGTTTATAATAATGTTAAATAATGTTAAATAGCATTTGATATCCTATAGAATATCTAAGTATTATGTACAATGCCTAGGAAAAGTCCGTAAGAATCCTTCTATTTCCTACATTGGGTAAAAACGACAGGCATTTCCCACATTGACGGTAACTTATACACGATTTATTTGTATTTATTTTATAGAAGAATATATCTAAAATAACCGTACAATAGTTTAGTTTCAAGTTACTCGAAAGAATCCAAAGAATCCAGGCACTCGAATATATTCCTATCTACTATACCTTCTACATACGTTTATACATATACACATATATATGTATATATACGTGTCTATGTGTGTATATGGCTATGTGTTACGTTTAGTATCTTGCTATCGACGTATAGAGTTACAGACAAAACTCGTATCACCTTTTCCAACGGATTTCCAGCTAGTTCGTGAATTCACAAGAGAAAAAGAAAGATAGATAAAGATATATATATATACATACAGAGAAATAAAAAAAAAAGCAAAGAGATGAAAAAAGATAGAAAGAGTTATTACAACGACATAAATATTCTGACACCGTTTGAAAAGAATAAAAAGAAAATCAAACTCTCGACCATATATATTGTTAAATAATTTCAATTAAAAATACAAACATACGTAGTCGTATTAAATTAACGTTATAGATTATAAATATTTAAACGATCTGATTTTATTTTTAAATAAATTATGCCATTTAAAATAATTTCTACGTTGTTTGTTACGTTAGAAATATGTTTTAAATCAAAATTGTATGATATCATATAATGAACACACTCGTAATTAAAGTATAACAATAGATTTGTTTTATTTGTTACTTTGTTCGCGTACGCGAAGAATTAATTTTGAAAATTTCACACACGGTGTTTAATTAAATTTTTGTTTCGTATTTAAAGTTAACAAATCATATAGGACGTGTTTGTATCTATAAATGTGTTATACTTGTGTTACAAATTCGAATAAATAGATGTAATTTTTTGTTTTTATATCAATAAGCAAACGTTTCCAATCTTGTTGCAATTCCTTTTTTTTTTGTTTTCTTTTGACAACTCACTTTACGTATCGTATAGATGTACTACTAATATGTACGTGTGCATGTATGAATGTGTGTGTGTTTGTACCTTCGTGTATACTGATTTAATCGAGTATTTCTCTTCCTATTTTTCGTACATAGGAATCTAACAATCTCGTACATAGTAAAAGAGGATAAAGCAGAGAACCGTAGTGCAGTATCGTTTTGTTTCATTGTGCAGGATTAGCCGAGGATGCCCTTTGGCCTCGTTGTCTGCAGTTTGCGTTTATATTGGCTTTATCGGATTGTATACTTCCTATATATTCGTTCGTTTGAATTAACGGTAAAGAATAATTCAGTAGGCTCTGATAGGTTCTGCTAGTTCTCTTCTGTTTTTACTTTATCCAAATGTTTATTCGATTCTTCTTACTCGTTTATATCAATCCTGACATTTAAATTATTTCCATTAATGGAATAAAATGAAACAAAAATGACCAATAATAATGCTATATGAGATTATTTTATTTAATTAATTAATTAATATCTTCTCTCTACAAAATATATATAAATATTTTTACTCGTGTTTTAGAATTTTGTTTTTTGTTATTGCATAGAAGGTTTCTTTCAAAAGTTGTTATATAAGATTGTAAAGTGATTTATTTATTATTTGTTAAAGTGTTCGCTTGTATAGTAATTTTATTTTTCAGGATTGCACATCGAAGTTTATTTATGCGATTTTAGAGACACCATTTTATGATGTACGCGTGTCTCTATTAAAATTATTCTCATTTCGTTATACCAACAACGGTGCAATTTATTTTCCTTTCTTGCGGAATATTAAATAATATATGTACATATATAAGAAGAAATAAAATAACATCAGAAATATTTGAATGAGATATTTTTCCCTCTAGGGATATAAAAGAATAATTTCAAACTATAATCGGATTTAAAAATTTAAGAATAGATTCAAATCCAAAACGATATCGCGATTATTATTTCTAAAGAATGTTTCCCACGTTGTGTTGGAACAAGCGAGATTTTTATAAGACGGAAACAATTGTAAGTTTTTTTCATTTTTTTTCTGTTTTTTTTTTTTTCGTTTCCTTTGAACGCGAATCGTTAAACGAACACTCTCGGCGCGTATATTTCATTCTTTCTTGCCACGTTGGTTTTCTTTTCTTTTCTTTTCTTTCTTTCCTTTTTCATTTTTTTAATTTTATTTTTTTTTTATTTCTTTTACGAACGTTGAAAAAGTTCCCAAACGTGTTCCAGCAACGTTTCGTTACTTCGTTTCACGGACCGACGATTTCTCGATGCGCAAATTTGATTTCAAAGACGTTTTCGTGGTGATTTTCTTTCTTCTTCTTCTATTCCTTCATCTTCTTCTTCTTCTTCTTCTTCTTCTTCTCCTTCCTTCTTATTTCATTACTTTTCCTCACTACTTCTTCTACTTGTACGATTTACCTACCTATACGCAAGCACGTACTTATATTCGTTTAAAATTCTGCCAGATCGATCTTCCATGGTCCAACGCGTTTTATCGATATCTTCTAAAGTTCTACTTCTTGGTGGTGCTAGAAATTGAACATAGAATTTTTCTACAGTTAGAAATCTGTTGCTTCGCTAGCTTCTTTCTTCCTTCATCTTCCTTCATATCTTCCTTCATCTTCTTCTTCTTCTTCTTCTTCTATTTATATTCCTATTTTTCTTCTTCTTTCTTTATTTCAGTCTATTCTCCGTGTGTACATTAACCGATCCAATGAACGGGAAGTATTTCTCTAAGAACTCGTTTAAACGAGTAAACTTACTTTCTCGTTACGAGACTTATCATCTACCCAAACCCTTTTAACCTTTACTCTCTTCTTTTCTTCCTCATCCAACAATCTTTTTGTCATACTTTTTCTGTCACCTTACTATTTTTCTTATTTTAAATATACTCACTCGATGATCTTAATAATCGAACTTTTCGAATATGGATTTTAATAGCGAAAAAAAGGGGAAATTTAATTCGATATTTTCTTTTTTCAATTATGTATTTCCAAATAACAATATTTTACGAACGTTCCTGTTGTGTAGTTTTAAATTGTTTTTAACGATACGCGTGTTGCAAATAGCAGTCCGTAATCGCAGCATTTATTTATTTATTGAAAAAACAACAAAGTAATACCTTATATTGAATTAGGTGAAATAAGGTGAAAAGAAAAAATACGTAGGGTGATCGGTCAGACACCGATAACTTTTGTCCGTCTTCTGTTTCTTCTTATCTTTTTCCCAGAAAAAGAAACCCAGAAAAAACGACAGAAAAAGCTCCCTTTACGGCTTCTTCTTTTGATCTGCTAACCTCCTCTGTGTGTGTGTGTGTGTGTGTGTGTGTGTGTATTCATGTTGCTCAAAAAATGTATTTTTCTCAACAACGCGAAATGGAAATTTATCTAGTTTGTTCTTTTTTTATTTTTTTTTTTTAGAAATTTTCATGTTTATTTTTTTTCTTATGGTTTTAATCATTATCTTTATATAATGGTTGTATTATCTTTATTTTTATAATTTGATCGTTGAGATAGATTTTTGTTAGATGAATAAATTTTAATAATCAAATTATGAAACGTTTGCCTTTAAATAGAATTGTTATTATTATATGTACTTATTATCCGAGATTAGGTATTCGATAATAGGCAGATATAAAGCTTTCATGTTGAATTAGGATTATGTGTGTTTATGTAGCTCAATTTATATGCAGTTCAAACCAAATGATTAGAAGAGTATAAATTGAGATTTGTTAAATAATGTATATAATTCTGTGTGTTTATACAATTTCATCTTAGTAATTTTCTCTCGTATTAAAGGATTTACTATTCTTTATTTTAAATATATAAAATAAAATTTGTGTAATTATCAATGAACATTTAAATGATTCCTATATGATTGTCTTCATTAAGAAAAGGAGAAAAAAAAATGTATTCCTAATAATTATTAACAAATTCGATTTTATTATAACAATGTTTTTGGATTATTTAAATAAATAAAGGACAATTAATGCTTTAAAATGGTGCTTCTATCAAGTCTCTTAAATTTTTCGTTTTAAAGACATGAAAGAAGAAAAGATTAAAGTTTTAAAAATTATTAACAAAATTGATTTTGTTATAACAATATAATTGAATTGTTTAAATAAATGGAGAGTAAATTATGCTTTAAAATGATATTTTGCTCAAGTCTCTACGATTTTCCGTTCCGAAGATATAAGGAAAAAAAGATTTTCATTTATAATTCGTTCAACACCTGTTCGTAGTAATAGTAGTAGTAGTAGTAGTAAGCGTGCGTAAATTCTTGGAATTTATATAGGTCACTGGGTCATTGTCCCACTTTGAATAAAATTATGTAGGTCAGTGTGTCAACGTAAACCTATTTCATATATATAGGAATATCTCGGAAACTATAAAAATCGTAGAGACTTGATTAATACACCATTTTAAAGGGAAAAATATTCTCTACGTTTTAAACATATTGTTAATAATTAATTACCAATTTGTTATAAACAATTATATGAAATAAATTCTTTCAAACTATATTCATCCTATTTTGATAGACAAAACATTCGGATCGTGTGATCGATTAATAAAATACGCAAATTGATACAGAGTTACCAACAAAAATGACTTTTTTGTTAAATAAACAATCCACATCTTTAATTTACGTGATGATATCTTTGGAACTAATAGTCTTAGAGATTTGATAAAAACACTGTATTAAAAGGTAAATTATTCTCGATTTTTTAAACGCATTGTTAATTAATTATTATCATATTGTTATAAACAATTTAATATAAACAAAATTCACTTTATTTGATCAAAAAAGATGCAAGATACCGACTGATATATAAAAATTGTATAATATTAAGTATAATTATTAAATTAATGATATTAATTGTGTAATATTAAGAAAAAAAAAAGTAGTTATAAATAAATGAAAAATGAATAAAATCATATCTAAAAATCTCGATCATATTCCAACTGTAATTACATATTTCTTCGAGCGGTACATAAGTACATATGAACGAACGAACGAACGAACGAACGAACGAAT
Organism: Polistes fuscatus; assembly: GCF_010416935.1. NCBI lineage: Eukaryota > Metazoa > Arthropoda > Insecta > Hymenoptera > Vespidae > Polistes > Polistes fuscatus. The sequence continues at coordinate 3,328,176 of NW_025112997.1, read as the reverse complement.
TAATTTCATGGTGTCCCCTCCGTGATAATTCCTTCCTTACGATTTATTAGTAACGCTCGACGTATTCCAAGAGAATCTCACTCATTAAAATTTGCTGCGACTGCCGTTCCAAGTGGCGAGCAGGCGGTCGGTTGTACGAAATGGAACGGGTAACGCGAGATAAATGAATTAAGGTTTAGGGGAGGGGGAAGGGGTGCAAAGTAAAAGAGGAAGAGAACCAGAAGTACACACACGATCAAACTCAGAGGAGATAGGACACAGAAACACACATACACGCACACTCACACACACACATACACACTCAACATAGTAGCAAGCAACACAATCTTTGAGACAGAGAATAAGACAAGTATAGAAGTAGACACAAACACTGACACAGATTCAAATACACAGACAAATAATGAGAGAGAAAGAGAGAGAAAGAGAAAGAATGCCTGAGTGCTGGTGTGGATGAATAATCTTCTTGATGTCACCGAAAGTACAAAAGCCTAGAGACTTTGGTTGTACGGTAGCACTTGACTACATATTTCTATCCTTATTCTTATTCTCCTTCTTCTTCTTCTTCTTCTTCTTCTGCTTTCTTCTTCCTTCCTTCCTCCTCCATTCATCTTCCTCGTATTTTTCTTTCTCTGTTTTCTCTCTTTCTCATTCTTTTTCTTTTTTCTTTTTTCCTTTTCTTTGTCTTTCTCGTGCGTACTCTCTTTCCACATCACCGAACTCTCCTCGAACAAGCTGGTGGTGGAGGCCATTGTCTGAAAAGTTCTATTGAATCCTGAAGCCCGTTTACTGCCACAAAGGCTTCCTTCCTTCCTTCCTTCCTTCCTAGAATTAATGCACATGAAAAAAAGGTACTTTTAATTCTCATAGTTCGAGCATACGTTCTGTCCCCTGCCCCTCCTCCCACTCCCCTAAATCCCCCTCCCGTCGAACCTATTTTTAATTGATACCAAATTTCATACTTTGTTACGCATTTATCAAATTTGCATTTCTTTTTGTTTTTTTTATTCCAAGAACGTCGGAGACTTCATGTAAATCCAAAGTTTTGTTCCTTTTTTTCCTTTTTCTTTTTAATACAAAATCCGATTCCTTATTTCAAATCTTATCGATTAAATTTATTTTTAACGTTTCAATTGTCAATCAATTCGAATGATAAATTTGTAACGAATGGGATTTAATTATTATTGGATCGGAAAATTTTTGCGAATACCTTAAATTAAATTTCTTCTTCTTCTTCTTTCTTCTTCTTCTTCTTCTTCTTCTTCTTATTTAAATCTAGGTATACGTTTAATCGTAATGACAATTCAAATAATATTATTTTGAATCGAATTACGTTTCACTTTGTTGGTGTATCAATTGTAATACATATAAACGCGTATGTACACATACTTACATACATACAAATTACACACACACACACACATGAATACGCATACATACGATAGGACGCGTTAGTTATTTTCTTTCTATTTCTATTCTCTCTCGTATCTTCCTCACGCGACGTGGAAAAGCTTTCAACGACTACGACAACGACTACGACGACGACGACGAGTGACGAGTGACGAGTGACGACGACACTGTGCGACCGAGATAATGCACTTTTCCTCGCGATAGAATTTTCAAATGGGTACATCACGGCTGCTGACACTAGGACGCATCGTTAAACGACCTGGTATATTAATTCTATGAAACTTTTACGGACCATAAATTTTCTCTTGCGCCTCCTCGTCAAAGCCCCTACCTGACGAACGATTTAGTCATACCTTGTTTCTTTCTCGTCATATACCTTTTCTCCCTTTAACACTTCAAATCTCCCTCAACGCCCCCCTCTCCACCCCTACCACCACCCAATCCCCTATCACAATTTCTAACCATCTTTACCCCCTCTCTCCTACCCCCGTAACCTTATACAAAATTCATCATCTTAACTACTTTTCAACGATACATCCCTTTTCCTTGCAAACGTCTTATCGGTTTCTTTTTTCTTCCCCCTCCCACCCCTCCAACTTTTGTCATCCTAAACTAACGACAAATTTATCAAATTTTATTTTTTTTTGATCACTTAACGTGACGATTAATTTATACCATAATCGAGTTAATTATCTTTCTCTTATACTTAATAATAATTATTTTAATAATAATTATTTATTTTATTATACTTAATAATAATTTTAATTTTAATTTTCTTTATAAGATTTTTCTTTTGCTTTTTAAATAATTCTAATCAATCAAATGGGAATAAATTGATATAATTTTATCTGCGATTATAATTACCTACTTGCTCTTTTTTTCCCCCTCTTTCTCTCTCTCTCTCTCTCTCACTCTATATAAATACCACGGGGTTGGTGGTGTGGTACAAGAGAATTATTTTAAAACGAGTATATTATGCGTGCGCGAGTGTATCTTTCTTTCTTTCTTTCTTTCCTTTTCTCACAAATTTCGTTACTCTTTTATTTTTTTTATTTTTGAATTTAAATTTAAATTCTTTGGGCGCGCCCCCTACTCCCCCCCCTTCCTTCTCCTCCTCGTATACGTAAAATAACCCACGAAGAAAGCTTTCACGTTGAGTGCTTTCGTAATACTGCCACTACTACTATCAAAACCTAGCCCCCACTCCCACCCTTTTTCCCACCAACTAGCATCACCACCATCATCACCACTATCCACAACCAAAACCCACTATCACCGCTATCACCACACTACTATCGCAACTACCAACCACCTTCTCTTTCGAATTTCTCTTTGAATGAAAAATCTGCATTACCGAGGGTTCTCTTAGAATTTCAAGACCCGTGGAACATCGAATGCAATCTGGCGAGGAGAGGGGCTGGGAGAGGGAGAGGGAGGGGAGGATTTCTTCGGTTATTTTCATTTAAAATATTGCCTTCACACGCTCGGGACTATTTCTCTCTCTCTCTCTCTCTCTCTTTTTCTAACTCTTTTTGTTTCGTTTAATTTTTTATTGATCGAAAATAACGTGGGGGTGGGTGGTGAGGGAGAAAAAAGAATTCGACGAAATTCGCAACCGGACGGAACCGGGGGAAAAAAAACATTCTTCCCCGGTTATCCCCGGTTTTATCCGGAGATTTTGTTTCTATTTTTTCTTTTTTTTTTTTTTTTTTTTTAAGTAGAACATCGCATTCGATACGTAATTCGTATTCTTTTAGTGTTGAAAAGAAAATGTTCACTAGTAGTGTCATCGTCGTTTTATTTCCACGCGACACGTCAAAGGGATACATTAGCAGCGTGGCTTCCCTTCTTTCTTTCTTCCATTTTCCTTCTATCTTTTCTTTACTTTTTCTTTTTCTTCTTCTTATTTTTCTTACAACTTCGACCCTTACTTCGAAATACTTTTCTTTACACGAATATCTAGATACTTTTCTTCAAGTTCTTTTCCAACTAACATTTTTCTTATAAGAGAAAAACAAAAAACAAAAAGAAGACCAAAAACAAACGCGTCTCGTTCTATCAACGGGATTATCGGAATTTTATTTATTCCGTTTAGACGAGAGAAAATTTTTAAATAGGTCGAACGAGAGGGGAGGCGAGTGGGGTGGGATGTTTTAAATTATAATAATAAATATTTTTGTAACTAATCTTGCGTAGAAATTATTATGAAATCGCATTAATTTGATTCGTATTTAATATTTTTTTTTAATTATTATCAACACACACACACACATATGCACACACACATATGCACACACACTTGCGTAGATTTTATTTATAATTTCTTTTGTTTCTTTCTTTCTATCTTTCTTAAAATACAACGTTGTTTTTTATTCTTAATAGATGAATTAAATTTGTTTAACATTTGATTGCATTTTAAAATCTATAATATATATCGTTTTATTATTATTTTATTTTTTATTTTTATTTTATTATTATTTTTTAAATTATAATCGTATAAATCTAATCTTTTCGTATTTATGATCAAGTATACCTGTAGTTTAAAAATTTAAACCCTTTTTTTTAACTTTTATTTTTCCCCCCTATGAAAAGGTTCAATCCGAAAGAAAGGTGATTTAATAGGTGATCGTAAACGCCGAAACACAGAATCAGTAAGTTTGATCTTTAGCCGTGTGCTATTGGTCCAACCAGTTTGACCTCGTTTTTATCATCGTGAACGATGCCGTTAACATTCTGCCAGTAAAGTAAGTGGAAACGATATCCCACCTCTTTTCCAATTTCTTTCTTTTTCTTTTTTTTTTTTTTATTTCTCTCATATCGATCTATTGTTCGTTTCTCTTTCTTCTCTCTTTTTTCTCTTTTTTCTTTTTTTTTCTTTTTTTATTCTCTTACAAGTTAGCAATACGGTACATATTCGTGTAAGATTGGATAATATTTGATATATCCGTTATGATATGTAAACGAATTTATAATTTCATGTATTTCGATAACTGAGAGTTCGATATAAATTCTTTTTTGTTTTTTTCTTTTTTTAACTTTTATAATATTCTTCTTTTTTTTCTTCTTGAAATTTATTTTTTGGGATAATTCCTAAATATTTTTATTTACTCTTAAAATTTTAATCATATTATTTATTGAAAATGTAAAATGAAAAATGTATAAAATTCCGAACCTAATTATTTGTATGAAAAAAAAAAAAAAATAGTATTGATTAATAATAGTACATTTTGAAAAATTATCTACAAAATATTGGCATTGTACTGTGTAACACATATACATATATTATTATATTTATATATAATAATAAAATATTAATACATTGATTATTTGCAAAAAATAACGATCATTGATATAATCTCAAGAAATATTAATTATTATATATAAATTATAAAAATTTAATATTTAACAAAATATCGATTTGCAAATATTGATCGAATAAATAAGAACGGTATAAAAATACGGTATGAATGAATAAAATAATCGTTTATTCGTATTATAATAAACATGCAAGAAAAAAAAACATAGAATATATATTTACAATAAATAAATAAATAAATAAATAAATAAATAAAAATGATAGATGGACTAAAAAAGAAAATTTGTATTGGTTATGTTATATTTAGAATAAAAAATTGCATAGTTCTTGTCAGATGAATTCTGGTTTAGGGTCGATTATCGTTCAAATATATCCCTAGATGGGTTTGACCCTTTCGATTATCCTGATCGGTATATCGTTCCTGCGGGATATACAGTCACTGAGGGTCAATCGACGTATGTACACCGTCTGAAAGCACAATGCTTCTTTTAGATCCACGTTTCTTCTATCCTTCAGATCCCCCATTCTTTCCCACCTTTTCGTTTTTTCGTCCTTTATCTTCTTCCATTCTTTCTTTCATTTACTTCGTCCCATTTTCTATGGCCATCACTTTTCTATACTATTCTTTTTTTTATGTTTTTTTTTTATACTTTTACTCTTAACTCTACGTATTCTTCAAATTGTTATTATTGATAAAATTTCAAAGGCTCGTCTGTCACATATAGAAAACAATAACAGGACAGTTTAAAGAATTGTTTAACAAATTGTTAATGGTAAGGAAAAAATATGTAATTAATAATAATCATCGAAAGACCAGAAGGGGGTATGAGTTTTGTTATTAGAAAAGAACGAAATATTGTTACGACCAAAAATAAAAGTAATATTTACTTTATATATATAAATATAAAAAGAGAAAAAATTGATACATACAGAAAACGATGTATGGTATATAATATACAAAATACATTTTTTTTAATACAATACAATACAAATATATTGCAATTTATACAAATTTTATTATTTTATTTTTGTATTTATTAATACAAAGAAAAACATTTTAAAAATTTAATTTCAACGTGTTAGTTGCGTCTTCGGGAATTGAAAAACAAAAAAAGAACGAATTAATTCGGAAAGTTCAAAGTGTCTGGCGGATATACCAGCCGTACATATTAATCATCAATACTCGAGTAAGATGTCTTTTTTAACCAAAAATATATGAACAAGATTTTATTTAAAGAATACATTTTTTATATTCAGTCATGAATACCTTTTCTTATTATTTAAAAAAAAAAGTAATTCAGGGGAGGACGTTCAAGGTTTCTGGACTTGTCAAAATCGTGTACGTATTGGTTATTAATACAATTTCGTGTTAAAAATTTGATAAAAGAATGAGACGAGATTGCGTTTGAAATATTTTTACCTTCGTTCATGAATTTTCTTCTTTATTTTACTTTTTCTTAAGAATAAAAGAT
>NW_025112997.1:3272779-3308838 GCF_010416935.1 Polistes fuscatus | reverse complement strand
GCAAAGAATGAAAAAGTATCGGACGAATATTAAAATGAAAATAAATAATGCAATCGACAAATTTTCATGTATATTATATTAATTAATTTACATTTTTAGATAAAAACGAAACGAAACGTTGATGAAAATAATCTTTCTTATTATTCCTTTTATTACGTTTTGTCTTTAACAGTAAAGCCACTTCTTTCTCTTTCTCTTTCTCTTTCTCTTTCTCTCTCTCTCTCTCTTTCATTCTTTGTGAGACCATTCGCAATGCGTTTAACGTAATAGGATTAAATAGGGAACAATAAGAACCTCAAAGCAAATGAAACGGAGATCGCAAATGGTGCTTGGCTGGGCTTAACAATAACACTATACCTTTTAGGTTCTCTTGGAAAGGGTTAATACTAATGTCAGACACTTTATTAATATTAAATGTTAAATATATATGCTCATTTATATATTCGTACACACGATATTCAAGAAATATTATCATATTTAAAAATGTGTAATTCTTTTTTTTCGTATCTTTTTTGTATATTTATTTAATTAAATAATTTTTCTTGACAACTGTAATGTAAAAGGTTTTATAACGTGCAATCCTTTTTTCTTTTTTTAATTCTAATTGTATTTGTTAAAAATTTATGCTTGATATTTTATACTTATATATTTTTTTTAATATATAATATTTAATTATTTTATATATATATACGGGGTGTCCCAAAGATTGTTTAAAAATTCAATTCTATTCGATTACAATACGTATGATCATTTTAAAATTTTATTCTACTTATTGCGTAAATATTGTACACTTTTAAATTATTAAATTATATCACTAATTGTAAAATATTACACACATTTATTATATATATATATATTTATTAAATTAAATTTAAAAAATATTACAAGAGAGAAAAAAGTATATTTTAAAAATTACAAAGAAAATATGAATATTCTTATTAAAGAAACATGATCGATTGCTTTAGCTTTTACCCAGAAGATCAAAGAGCAATCATTCTCTCTCTTTCTCTCTCTCTCTAAATATATATATATATATATATATATACATAGTTTATCTTGAATTTGACAGGGAGTAAAGTGAATCGAGATAAAAAGAGAAAAAGAATATGAGAGAAAGGAAAAAGCAATTTCGAAAATTGCGTTTATGGAGAGAAATTAGTCGAGGAACAGGGTAGGGGGATAGGGGGATAGGAGGATGGGGAGAGAACGGTGAAAAGCTTTAAAGAGAGAATGGCAAAAAATATTTTTCCATGTTCTCCATACGCGAACTGAATGCAGGAGGTATCTACATACCTATCAGCTACAATAGGTGGAAGCTCGAACGTTCATTGAAAAGTTAGATATACATATATATATATATAATACATACAAGTATACATTCACATATATATTTACATACATCATTTGTATATATATATGCACGTATTTATATATGGTGTATATATATGTATTATGAAATAATGTATGTAGGGGATGTGTATAAGCGTTTTTCAGAAATGTGTGCAACCATGTAGAGTGTATATGTGTGTTAGTACAAATATATGCATTTATGTATACGTTTATATATATTTACGTATTATACGTTTCTGTTTATACGAATATGTGTTGGAGTATGTATGGATGTACGTGTGTGTATGTTTATATGTGAAAAAAGGAAGAGTTGAATGGGAAGTGGGAAGGGGGAGCATCAGGAGTTTCGTTCGTAGCAGTCAACGATAAACTGCACTTTTCAACGTCGCGCGCATACAAATGAGAACCCTGCCGGTTGCAATTGTTGATCACCCTGGGGGGTGTTCTCTGTTGCTTTTTGTTTTCTTTTTCTTACTCTTTCTCTGTCTCTCTCTCTTTCTCTCTTTCTCTTATCCGTCTTCACCTACATGGTGCAAGGGTAAACAAGATTGCCACACGTTTTTTTTTTTTTTAATCAAAGTGCATAATGCAGTAGGAATATTATTCGTTGTGTCGTCGTTTAATGTCTTTTTTTTCTTTTTCTTTATGACTTATTCGAATGCTTTTTTTCTTATCGAAAGAAAAAAAAAGAAAGAGTGAGAAAGAGAGAGAGGGAAGGAGGGTAGGAGGATATTGGTTCGCATTGCAATTAGTTTTCTTTTGTCTTTTCATCAAATAGATCATCTTTCCAATTACTTTTTTCTTTCTTTTAATTTACATTTATTTATTTATTTATTTATTTATTAACATTGAACGTATACGACGAAATGTGTGATAATTTGTAAGAATCCAGCAATTTGTCAAAAAAAAAAAAATGCAGTGAAAACGCATAAAGTTTATATTAATCATGTCTAAATACAAGAAAATATATTGTTTCATTATACAATTGGCTAAAATCTAATTCTATAAATTAAGATAAATTAAGATAAATGTTTTTTTTTTCCTTTTAAGCTGATCATTTCACCGCTTACGGTAGGAATAGTTTAGGTTTAATGTTAAATGTTGAATTATTATTCCTTTTTGTTCGTTATTATGGCTTTTCTGTATTTGATTTATTTAAACGACAATAATTATTTTCTATCGTTATTATTTTCTATTTGTTTATATTAAGCTCGAATTAGTTATTTCAATAATATCTCATTTGTGGATAAATGAATGAAAATTAAGTATAAAGAAAAAGAATAAAATTCACATGATTCGCATTTTGATGATCCAGAAACGTTTAATAGATTCAATAAAAAAAAATCATAATCGTTGCAATCCAACATCGAGTATTTTCACTTTACACCTATAACACTTTTACTTCATTTTTCTCGATACTTATTTCAAAAAAATAAAAATATCAAAATTTAAAATGAACGATTTCTCGTTAATTAGCCTCGTCAAAAGAATCCTCGTAAACATGTTTTCTTTTTTTCCTTACCCATTTCCCCTAACTCATGCCCCATATTCTCCCTGTTCGCGTTAATTGGGTCAGATTTTTAACGTGAGCGTTAAACGAGGGGTAGTAGATGGTAGATGATTTTTCAAAAAATACTCAAAGCAAAAGAAAAATAACGCTTATCGGGCGACCGCTCGTTTTATCATTAACCAATCTTGATAAAAATAAAAAAAAAAGAAAGAAAGAAAGAAAGCAAGCAAGCTTTCTACCGTTTCTCAGCTCTTATTAAAGTACAAATTGCTTTCTCAAAGAGGACGACCTACTGATTATTATACCGACTCACGTATAACGAGGACTTCATGTATATGTATTAAATACGAATATATATATATGTATAAATGCCTACATATATACATTGTATAAATTTATATATACGTATAAATGTCTTTGTGTGTGTGTGTGTGTTTGTACGATAGTCTACTACAATTATGCAGAAAAAAGTTCTCTTTCTTTTTCTTTCTATCATTCCTTTTTTATTCTTCTTTATCTTTTTCTTTTTCTTTACTTTAAACTTTACTTTTACTTTACTCATTCTTCCTTTTATTTTTCCATCTTTAGTTTCTTTCTTTATATTGTAGATATCTATGTCAAGTCCTTCATATTCGAAAAAAGAGGGATGGGGGTGGGGGAAGGTGGGAAGGGGATAGAAAAGGACTTGTTAAATGGAGTAGTAAAGAGAGAAAACGTATAATAAGCGTCTCAAAGATTTCGGTTAATTATCTTTCCATCGAATGGATGACGATATTCTAATGAAGTACTCTTTAATTAAAATTTTTTTTTCCCTCAAACTCCCCACCATCCGTCACCTTCTTTTTTATTTTTTCTAGTTTTTCTTTTTTTTTATATTGCTTTTTTTTCTTGAAAGAAGATGTTTTTTTTATAATATTACTCGCGCAAAAAGGGTAGAGATTATTGTTTACTGTTCTTTTTAGTTTAATTAATTTCTTTCCCTTTCTTTTTCTTTTTCTTTTTTGCTATCTTGGTTTTTTTTTCATTTGTATTTTAGTTTATTTCCTTTCATATATAATCGTACATTATAAAAAAATAAGAGAAATTTGTCGATAGGAAATAAAATTAATTTTCATATTAAAATAAAATAAAATAAAATAAAATAAATATAATAACTTTTTATTCGAATCGCAATCAAATAAATCGTTGATTAAATTGCGTCGATTCAATTTTGACCAATTTCAATTTGCATCGAAGTAAAAATGTATTTATTCATAGGCAACAATAAATAAACGATACAAATTATTCAATTTATATTTCGTATAGGAATTTCTAATAGAACGAAGGAAAAGGGATGAGCGGTTAGGGGGGGAGGAAGGCTTGTAAAGGGTTTGACACGAAGGAGACGGAAGAAATGGAAAGCAAAAGCGATTAGAAGGGTTTATCGTGGATTCTACGGGTTGTAGATATCGATGCAATCCCTTGCAATTTCCGTGTCGAGCCGTCACTGTGATTGGTGGTGCCTCTGTGAGTTAGCTTGCCTGGTTCTAACTCTAACTCTACCTAGGTCTCTTGCTTAGGTTAGTTAGCTTCGGTGTATTTAAGCCCCTCGAGTTATGTCTGGTTCCTGGCTGCCATTATTATTACCTTGCTAATCAATCTTGAAAGATAGAAAGAGTAATAGGTTATCTAATGAACTTTCCTATTATATTATATATTATAATTAACTTTCCAATTTTAAACCAATCATATTTGTCCTTTATTTTTTCTCCTTTTTTTCTTTCTATTCAACAATTACAACTATTTTTCAATGTAATTTTTCTATAACATATTATCCACCCTTCTTTCTATTTATATATTTATTTATTTATTTATTTATTTATTTATTTATTTGTATAAGTTCGTATTGATCGTATACGTGTGCTTTTTTCTTTTTTTATAAATCTTATTACAATTTTGCTTCGTATAAATTTATTATACAAATTTTCTCCGTGCGTTTTATATTATATTTTATATAACATAATTCCTCTTTTATGCACCGTAGAAAAAAATTTCTATGACGATATACTAATTAATACTTTATCAAATTTCTTTACGTATTGGTTTTTCTTTTTTTTTTTCATAGATCGTATTATACATAATTTTTTCGTTGTATATATTTATTATATAAGTTTTCTCTCTGTGTGTTACTGTATATACTGTAATATATACTTGTTTCTCGTATTACACGATTTCGATAGATTTTGTCTTTATGTATTATATAATCTCTTTTTTATACGTTATACAAAAAATTTCTATATATGGTATATACAAATTAATATACTACATCAAATTTATTTATAATATACATTTTGTTAAGTACAAACCATAGAATTTAAATTACCATTATTTATGTACTCCAATTCTAATATATAGTTAATATATAATAATTCTATATATTATAGTAATATATAGAATTTAAATTACCATTATTTACGTACTCCAATTCTAATATATAGTTATGACAATAGAATTTCCATTACTATGATTATTATTATGATTATTATGATTATTATTATTATTATGATTATTACTATGATTATTAATATAAAATGTAGTAAATTTCTATATATGGTATATACAAATTAATACTACATCAAATTTATTTATAATATACATTTTAAGTACAAACCATAGAATTTAAATTACCATTATTTATGTACTCCAATTCTAATATATAGTTAATATATAATAATAGTAATTCTATATATTATAGTAATATATAGAATTTAAATTACCATTATTTACGTACTCCAATTCTAATATATAATTATGACAATATAATTTCCATTACTATGATTATTATTATTAATTAATATAAAATGTAGTAAACATAATCCATATAAAATAAGTATATACCGAAGATATTAAACTATATTAGATGTTATACTAGTTAGAAATTGACTTAGTAATTTCGAGATACAAGCTTTACTCATACACATAGATTATGGAGAAGCTTACTAGGTGTATTGCTTATGTCACAAGCGCATTAGATCAAATAGAGGAGAGTCTTGTAGGGAACTGCAAGTTCGCGATAGCGTATCGAACAACGGTGGCTTTTCGTCGACTCCGACGTCTATTTCCTCCACCCCCGTTTCACCCTCTTACCTCTTCCTTCTTCTCTTTAACTTAACCCCCACCCTCCTCTCCTCCCACCTTCTCTTCTTCTTCTTCTTCTTCTTTATTACCAAAACCCCCTTTCTCGATTAACTGTGTTCTACGATATTGTAGAGTTAACGATATAACTTCTCGAACGTGTAATTTAATCGTCATCCAACCACCCACCACCCAATTTAACCCTCCTCTTCCTTTTGAGGGTGGTATGCTTCGTAGTGAACGTTCGTGGGGTGGGGGGTTATAAAACGGAAACGTGTTTAGGATTATACGATTTATTTAATTTACTTATTTATTTATTATTTATTATTATTATTTATTTATTTATATTTATTTATTTATTATTACGATTTACTTATTTATTTATTTATTATTACGATTTTATTTAATTTACTTTTTTATTATTTATATTATTTTGAATTATTTTTGTGTTTGTTTGTTAAATTGTGTTTCATTATAATTATTTATTTATATTTTGTAAACGTCTTATGCAGGTTCGTGCACGTTGGCGCCTACACTGGTGTGAGTGCGTGCGGATGTTTGTTTAGGATATCGATATTCTTAAGATTAAGTGTGAGGAACAGAGGCTGTATGCGTCACCCGTGGAGGGAGGCCGATGCTTCGATGTTCGACGGAAAAGTATAAAGGGCAGTCGGACAATACGGGTGGTGGTAAGAAGTAGCAGTTAGTTTATCTTATGTTCTTATGTGCTGAGTAGTAGGAAGTAGGAGTGAGTTAGTCTTATGTTCTTATGTTCTGGGGAGTTTTTACATTTTATATTTTTATTATTATCATCTCATATATATATATATATATATTGTATATTATTTTTTATCGTTGTTGTTCTTTTTTGTCTTCTTCCTATTATATTTTTAAATCAATCGGTTCTTTTGTATTAATTATAGTTATCGTTACTTTTTTTTCTTTTTTTAAACAATTGCGATAACGATTTCATTTGATTTTTTTTCTCTTTTGCTCTTATATTTATCGTAAGGAAACTTTTCATATCGAATTGACCATTGAATTTACGCGTACAATGGTTTTATCCAACATAATAAATGTTCATATCAAACGTTTGAATGGTAGTACAGTGAAGGGTTTTTAGATTGGGGTAAAAATGATTGCGACAAGGCGAACGATGCATCGTTACGTTCCTCGTTACCATGAATACGATATCGACGTAACAAGAAAACGGAAGCTCGAAGCGTTTGTCTTTGCGTAGATTGAAACGAGGTATTTTCAAATGAAAAAAAAAAAGTACTCGAATGTATAAATAGTTTGAAAAAAGAAAATATATGTGTATTGTTATAATTTTCGATCAATGATATATGTGTGAAGTATTTTTTACTATTTAAGAAAATATTAATCAATGCACGATGAGTCTAAGAAACGAAATTATTCAAATAAACCTAATCAAATTTCAAATGAAGAAAAATACTTCTATTACAGCATATACTTTGATGTATAAGTAGTTTTAAGAAATAATAATAATATTCTCATAATATTTGATCAATGATAAAATACTTTTTATTACCTAATATATAAAATATTAATATTTTAATATAATAATTAATTAATAATTTATAATTTATACTATAAAATATTAATCATTGCAGGACTAATCTACGAAACAAAGGTATCTACGAAATAACGTTTAACGAAACAGTAAAATCATTATTTTATCCCAAATTAATCAACACGAGTTATATTAAATGATTTGTTAAATATAACAGAAGAAAGAAGAATATAAAATTAAAAAAATGTTTTAAAAAAGTACAAACAAATGTTCAATTGTTCGTCAAATATTTAATTCTTTTAAAATATACATATAATTTGATTGTAATTTGATAAAAAGAGTTTAATCGATCTATCTCACGTTTAATAACGAGAATAATCTTAATAGATTAAAGGAAGAAAAAAAAAATATATTTAAAGAAAATCGTTGGAAGGTTTTTTTTCCTTTTTCTTCTTCTTCCAAGAATGAAGTAAGATTCGCATATCCAGTCTCGTTAAATTTGCTACGTTTCACGATAGGGGTCACGCGACCCGGAGTTCTTACATACAAGAAATAGAGGTTCAAGGGGTTTGAAGGGCTTTGAAGGGGTTGAAGAGTTGGGTTGGAGGTTAGGTTGGGAAATTGGAAGGGGTAGGAAGAGAAGCCTTTGAGGCTTACGTAGGAAGAATCCACGATGTGACGTGTATCTTTAGGAAGGCGTGTATCTTGTCTTAAGAAACGAATGTCGGCCTGCACTTTGAGGACGTCGAGGGCTAATGCTCGATTAAATTACAACACGAAACTTCCTCGTGATTAGGCTCGCGAAAAAAGAGACTTTTTAATATGTACGAATTTAATTATTTCCAGTTAATATTATAATCATTTTTTCACTTGATTAGATACAATTTTTCCTTTTCATTGCGTCAATATTTTATTTGATTTTATTTTCTTCTTTTTTTTTATTTTGAAAACTCAAACTCATTTAACACTTCGTTGTAACAATTTGCATTTGGGGGTAGTTTCTTTTTAAATAGGAATATTAAATTTTCATAATAATCGAAATAAATAAATAAGGCTTAACAAGATTTAATATATAAGGCTAAATAATATTTATTTGTAATATTATAATTAATAGGCTATAAATAATAAGGCTATATAAAAAATAAAAAATAAAATAAGGCTAAATAAGATTTAACATTAATGATTTTCTAGTATGCGAATATTATAACATCAAGTTGATACACACGTTAGATTTTAAAACAGTTAGGGAGACATGTAAGTGCAATTTTACAGAATTCATACATATGTGTATGTATGTATTAGTGTGTTATCGTCCCTTTTCCCCTTCCCCATTACACTTCTACACCCTACTCTCTTTTTCTTTCTTTTTTTTTTTTCTTGTATTTTGACGTGAGAGCACTGCATCGAGTTTGATTGGAAATATTGCGATCGACGGATGTAATATACATATGTATACAAAATATACGCGTGTATTGTTTGTGTATGAGTATTAGTAAGTTGAGTCCCATCGACAGGGATGTTTCAGCATTTCCATGATGCGAATATATGCGGCTTTAACGATACACAGTTGATCTCGTCGGGTTTTGTAGCTGTCGATACACCCTCTGGCACTTTTGAATTTCGTTTTAGTATCCAATCGTTGTTTTCGCCAATATTCAATTCCATTAATGATTTCATACGAAATAATTTATTAACAATCGCAATTAATCTCTAAATGATTTTTGTATCAACATTTTCGGAAGGTGGTAAGCGTGGGATGTGTATGTGTAAAGGGGAGGGGGGGAGTTATCTTTCGATTCACAGGATTATTCAAATTTATTGTTTAATATCATTTAATATCATCATTTATTGTATATATGAATTTAATTCTTATTCATTATTATTGTAATAAAGAGTTCATTTTTTAAATTCACGTACGTTAATCAATTTTTCGTGTTGTATTGTAAACGTGGTATAAGAATATTGTTATGAGTATATATATAGATACACACATTTCATTTAATAATATTTCTAATTAATTTCTAAATTTATATAAATATATATAATATTATATTATATATTAAATTAAATTAAAAAAAAAGAAGAAGTTAATTATTTCAATGAAACATCACTTCTTCGATCGATTTACGAGGAATTAACGGATATACGTAAAATGTATTATTAAATTTTCAATCTTTAAAATTTATAAAAAACGTCGAATATTATCGGATCGAATTTAAATGATAATTCAACGATCTTATTTCACAAAATAACAAATATTCGTGATGCAAAAAAAAAATAAATAAAACCCGAAGCTATAAAATGGTTCGGTGACGTCAATCGGGATACGTAAAATAAGAGAGTGTATGTATGTGTAAGAGAGAAAGAGAGAGAGAGAGAGAGAGAGAGAGAGAAATAGATACGGAAATAAAATATTTTGATAGAAAAGTTTCGGTAGATGACTTCTTCGTATAATATTCAGATACGATCCTGCAAGCTGGTACACATATGTACATACATTCATACATATGACGATAGTGGTGGTAGCGTTCGTACGTATGTGCATCACTTCCGGTGATGCCGGGTGAACCACCCTTGCCATTTCCGGACGATGCATCATTGGACCTCCCCGATAAAGTTTGCGTTCCGCAGTTGTGGTGAAACTTGGCATCCAAATTCGACCCCCTCCCCTCACTTTACCTACTCTCTTATCCCAACCCCTGAAACCCCCAACCCTTAATTTCCACCACCCCAACAGTACCAGACCCGAGACTTGCTTTTGGGTGAAAACAAAAAGCCCCCGACGGATTTTCCAATAGGAGGAGAGGTTCGAGAGGAAGAGAGTTGAGAAAAGGGGTTGGGGTGGGTTTGGTAAGAGGAAAACAGCGGGGAGTGGGGGGAGGGAAGACGTAAAACGTGCAATTGGGTACTTGGAATAGGGGGATGAAAGTAAAATGAAAATTCACGATTATCTCTTTCCCTCGATAGGCCAATGTTTCTATTATTTTTTCGTGATACGACGGGGGGAGGGAGAGAGGAAGGGAGGGGTTTGAGGAAGGATGGCATTACAGAAATTGTTTTTTCATTTTCATGTCTTGATACGCATTTTCTATTCTTTTTTGATTTTTTTCTCAACACCTTCGTCCAAACGTTTTTTTCTTTATCTCCCTCTCTCTCTCTCTTTCTCTTCTTTTATTTTCTTTTTTCTTTTCTTTTTCGTTATATTTAAATAGTTTACAGTTTTGTTATATTTAATAATTTAATAGGATTACTTTTATCTCTTCTTTTTCCTTTTTTTTTTTTATCCGGGTAATAGGATGTATCCGGGTAATAGGATGTAAAAATTGTTCTATCGTGTCTTCATCGTATTTTCTATTTCTGTTTTTTTTTCCTTTCTTTTTTTTATATATATATCTAATAGTTCTTTTTTCTTTCCACCAACATGTTTGTTAAACGTTCGATGTTACTTTTTACTCTCTCTCTCTCTCTCTCTCTCTCTCTCTCTCACTTTTATTCGAGGTATAAAAAAAGAATTTTCCCTTCACACATTTTTTATTTCTTATTTTTTTTACGGGGGAGAGAATTATTTTTATATTCTTTTTTGCAACGATACGTTTGTTTAAATTTACTACGATATAGCGTTACACATAGGATTTTGATCGGTTTTAAAAGAGACAGAGGGAGAGAGTTAGAGAGACAGAGAGAGAAAATTAGAAGTTAGATATACTTGGATGAAATAACACGACTCGTGGCAATAGGAAACACAGAGGTGGGTGATAAAGAGAGAAAGAGAGAGAGAGAGAGAAAGTAGAGGGAGGGGGGTGATTGGGGTGGTTTGGATAGGATGTGGGAACAGGGATATGTTTTTCGGATAGGCGTTTGAAATTCAAGAGTTACACCTGTTTCGTTCGTTAGATCAATAATACCCCCCTCCTCCCTTGCCCCTTGCCCCTTACTCCTGTTTCCGTTAACCCCTTTTCCTCCTCTTTCCCCCCCCCTCCCATAGAGAATGAATTCTAGCTGCTGCGCTGCTTCACAAGAGGTCCTTGACTAACGATCGTTTCTCGTGACAAAACGCGATACACGGGGATACGAGAAAAGGGTGGACACGTCGACGAGTTAGAGGAGAATCGTAATTTCCATCTATGCGTGTGCGCGTGTGTGTGTGTGTATGTATGTATTTATACATATTTGTGTAGTGTACTTGTAAGTTTGTTGTATGGTCACGAGTATGTGTTTGTATGTTTGTTGTATGGTCATGGGTATGTGTGGGTATATGTTTGTATGCGTGTTAGAGGGTGCCATGAAATGAAGGCAATGAAACAGAGAGAGAGAGAGAGAGAGAGAGAGAGAAGGGGGAAAGGTGGTGCCGATGAGAAGTCGCAATAAGGGGTGGAAAGTAGGGTGGTTGAGAAGGGAATAGGAATTTCTTGAAAGGGTGGAACTCGGTTAGCCTGAATAATTAGCAAAACAGCAGGAACTCGATCGTTATGAGTCTTTTTTCTTCTTCTTCTTCTTCTTTTTTTTCTTTCTTTCTTTTTCTTCCATCTTTTTCTGTGTTTCTGTTTCTCTTTCTCTTTCTTTCATTCTCTTTGTCTTTCTCTCTCTCTTTCTCTTTCTCTCTCTTTGTGTGTTTTATTTTATCGACGTTTTACATGCCCATGTAAATTTATTCCATCGGAAGAAAGCTTCCGATCGGTTATCGGATTATAATCGTTGCTTTATAATGGAGGATTATTATACGAGATGGGAAGACTTTTATTTTTTCGGAGCTACTATCGTTGGACTCGCAAATTTTTATTCTTATTCTCGTTGAGAATCATTTTTTATTTATTTATTTTTTAATTGTATCATAGGTATTTTTTATTTATTTATTTTTTAATTATATCATAGGTATTTTTTATTTATTTATTTTTTAATTGTATCATAGGTATTTTTTATTTATTTATTTTTTAATTGTATCATAGGTATTTTTTATTTATTTATTTTTTAATTGTATCATAGGTATGATAATAATATTGTTTATTGGTATCTTTGATTTATCTTATTTTATTTTCTTCTTTTTTTCATTTTATTCGTATTATACTCGTATTATACGTATGTATCGATAAATTATTTAAGAAATATATGTAAAAATCATTGACACGTAATTTTTCTATTTTTTTTTTTCTCTTCATCCATTCATCGAAAATACACGCGTAAATATTAACGATATTTTTTATTTGATTTGACGACAAGAGTGGTAGTATCATCGATGTTTGTTCGTTCAGTTTATTTGTAGACTCTTTTGGTTTTTTTTTTTCTTTTTTTACATTGACTGATTATTCCTATAAATTTGACTAAATCATTGAGTCATATTTTATTCGTAGATTAGTTATCATTGATCGAGATTAAATATCGTCAAATATTCGTAACGTTATGAATATCGTTTTTTATTACAAAAAATCAAAAATCTAATTTTTATACTTTGCATTCCGAATTATATTTCAATTTTATTACCAGCAGATACTAACGCTTTTAAATGTTTTATTTGAAATTGATCTTCTAATTACAAAGAAAAGACAATTTGATCAATTTGATAAGAAGAAAATTTTCTAGTGGGACTCGACGAAAGAAGCTACTTAGATAAAAACTTATGTCAACATAGTAATGCAAAGGGTTAATTTTTAGACTCGTAAATTGCATAATAATCATATAAATTAATTATCAGAATTTATTATCATTTTTTCTATAACAAAATATGTATTATAAAATCATTGAATTGTTTAATACACGTATAAAGAGAAAAGAAAGATAAAGATAGATTAATATATGTATAAAGAAAGAGAGAGAGAAAGAAAGAGAGAGAGAAAGAAAGAGAGAGAAATAGTTTCTCGCAAGTATTATAATAATCCCTTAAGGTATTTTCGGCGTTGATAATTACATAGTCAAGAAGAGTAAGCGCAATTAAAATAGCAATTACGTGCCCTGTCATAGTAGCTGTATTAATACTACTATTACTACTACTACTACAAGTAGTAATAGAAGTAGTAGTCGTGGTGATCGTCCCTTTTTCAGTTTCGAGTTGTCTCTACTTCTCTACAACTGTCTTTCTTGTACCATTGCAGTAAAATCCTCTTTTTCATTCTCATACTGTCACACAAACACACACACACACTCATATATATACACATTTTATGAGTAGAAAAGAGACAGAAAACGTAGAGAAGTCCGTTCGGACAGTAGGATTTAAAGGAATCAAGGGAAAATAGGGTTGGAAAGGGAAAAGGGCGTTTTCTACTGACCAACCCCTTTTATGTAACCGTATAAAAAGAGTTAGAAAGAGATAGCAAATGAGAAAGAGAAAGGGTGGGTGTGGGTGGGGGTTCGGGTTAGGAGAATGAAGGACTGCCCTCAAGCATTTTCTTCAGAACATACGTTTAATCGAGCTGACATTATTTCGTAAAATATGGAAAGTCGTACCACCGTCGCTAAATCACGTTTGTTATACGCGAATTAACTACCCCTTAACCCTTTATCCCGTTTTTAAGTTCCCACCTTTTCCTATTTAATTCTTTCTTCCGTATGCTGCTCTTTTCATCTGCTTTTATACTTAATTTACTTTTAATGAAACGCGTGATCGTTCAATTCAAATTTTTCTTCTACACACATGCACGCACGTAAGAACGTATGTTTGAAGTGAGTATTTCAAAAATACAGGTATCGTTAAACAGGTAATTAAGATGTATTGAAATTGTTAAGAAATCTCTGTATATACCTATTACCATTTAATTAAGAAATAAAAGGATTATTATAAAAGAAATAATAATTATGAAGGAAAAAGAATAGGGTGGAGAGGGGTGGGGAGGGGGGAGGGTAAATGAAAAGTATGCGGAGAAAATATTTAGGACTGGTTGGATAAATTCTTTGGGATACTTTTGTTTTGTTAATAACAATAATAATAATAATAATAATAATAAAATTCATTTATTATATGTCGTTTCACGTACGATGGTACTCGAATTCGATCATTTTTATATTCCCGCAATATAAATATATATTCGTATAAGAAAAATATTATAGTTTAATAAGTATATTTATAATTAGTTAATATTAACATTACTTAATAATAAAATTCATATTTGTGTAAAAAAAAAAAAAAGAAAAGAAAAAAAACGTCAAAAGTATCGCTTAATCTAACAATGGATTATATAAATTTCCAATACGCGTGTGCACATAAAATATATGAACAGAAAGTATAATTAAATATATTCAAATATAATAAATTGATATTAAATTATATCAATGATTATTTGAATTATTTATGAAAATGATTAACTCAATTATGAGTTAATTCAAAATGATTACTAGTACTACATATACATTTTTATATATAAATACGTACAAACATAAATATACCTTGTGAAAATGGTTATTATGAATTAGAATAAATACGTACAAAGAACACGAAATACCGCTCGTTGATTTTTGGATACCTGATGGATCGATAGAAAGTGGTAGATATCGTGGCAGATGGGGGTTCGAATTGGGGTTTGGTATTCGGGGATAAAGTAAGAGAGAGAGAGAGAGAGAGAGTGTAGGGGTTGGTGGAAGGTTTAAGAGGGGGGTGGGAAAAGGGGGTAGGAACGAACGACATATTAATTCCCGGCGTTCGAGCGTCCTCGCGTTCTATTGAGTCAGACTTAATTATTCTGCCAATCTGTTTGCATATTGGACCGAACCAAGATGAGAGTCACGTCGACCGTAGGTAATTACCGACGATTGTTCGCGATGATTGATTATTAACTATATCGTAGATTGTCGAAGTATTTTAAGAGAAAGAGAAAGAGAGAGAGAGAGAGAAAAGGGAGATGAGTGGATGAGTGGGTGTTGGGTGGTATTAAGTAAACGAAAGATCACTTTAAATTATCCAAATATTTTCTTTTCATTTCGTATTGTAGATATATTCATTCTTAATTACAAATCGTACGGATTAAACAAGGATTATTTGTAATTCGTACGTTTTATTGTTTATTCTAATTTTAATTTAATTTTTTCTTTTTATCGCGATGAAATAATTGGTCAGGTTTTATTGTTTTATTTTGTGCATTGGTAAAGTATTAATTATTATTTCGAATATTTATTTTTCCCCTTACGGGTATATTTTGAATGTTTATTTTCATTTTTATTTTTATTGTTCGGTTTATACGGGGGGGGGGTAAGTAAAAATGAAATTTGATTTGGTTTATTTTTTTTTCGTTTTTTTTTTCAAATAATTTTTAAAGATTATATTGATAAATTGAGATCGGTTCAATTACGTATTATTTAGTTTAGTTTTATTTAATAAAATATTAGAAATGATTGAGAAAATTGTTGTTCTTACTTGCAATTAGATATTTAAATGATTTGTGACAAGTTTTTAACGAACGATCGATCGATTATGTTTTAAAATGACTGACTAACGAAAAAAACCAAGTACCAAAACCAGTCAAAATGAGTAATCCTTTAAAAAATGAATTACGCAATAATAGGATATTTTTAAATGTATTCATTTTTTACCATCTCACAAAAAGAAAATTTTAAATATATATATAATAGTTAAATATAAATATAATATAAAAAATACATTTGTGTAATAATAATAATAATAATAATTACTTTAATAGTACTAGCAATTATAAAGAAAATATTTAATGAGAAATATAAATACTATAAATCAATATTAAGTTATCAATGATTATTTGAATTACTAATAAAAATGGATTTACACGATAATTCATTTTATTAGTTACAAAAACCTCTCTATTAAACGATCTTTTGAATGATCTATTTCTTTTTTATTGGAATCGAATTTTCTTTTAAATATTATAATATTATTTTTTGAATAAATTTGGGATCGAGTTTGGAATGAACGTTTCGTTTGTTAGGTTGAATTTTCGTGAGAAAGTCAACGAAAGGAACAGTCTTTTAAAACATAGCCTACGATTGGAGATTTAAATTGTTTCTGAAAGTTATTCGAAGAAAGTTGGGGAGGGGGGCGTGGGTGGAGGGAAGGGGTGGACTACTGTGGGACATCGAAGTGGTCTCGAGAAGCTTCTTCAAACTCAAAGAATCGAGCTGGCTGGCTGCCTGCTTGCCTGCTTCTGCCAATGACATCGTTCACTTCACTTTTCTCTTTTCGATAGATAAACAGGGACGAAGAATTAGAAAGAGAATGAGTGTGAGAGAGAGAGAGAGATAGAAAGAAGAGAAGGGAAAACGAAGATAGTTTATTGTTAGCTTTAGGTAGATACTTTGTTTACCTCGAAAACTTAAGTCTTGGGAAAATCAGCAGGTTTGATACTTTGCAAGTCGATCGATGTGTTTTTCCATAGGATTAAAACACAAAAAACACAATCTATTATTATTGTATTAGAAAAGAAAATATATATATAGAATGTATATAAATGTAAAGATATTATAGTTATCTTTTAAAGTTGTCGCAGATTGTTGTTAGAAATTTAATATGTATATTTTTTTGTTTTTTTTATTCATTATTGAATAATTTTTTTGAAATAAATTTTGAAAGATCGCGTTGTCTACACTGTGAAATTATTTTAATCTGATTTATTTTAATTAATGTGTGTGTGATTTTTTTCTTTTCTTTTCTTTTATGACCGTAATATAATACAAGGAAACGTTTTAAGATAAGATAAAGGAAAAAGAAAATAATAATAAGAAACGCAACGTATAGAACGTAAGTAGAAGATCGTAATTAGATGAAACTCGTAGTTTTCCTCCGGTTGTAAATCAGGAAAATGCGTAGATAATTTGATGGGTAGAATCTCGAGTACAGTACCGACGATAATTTAACGATGCGCGTTTGCTATTCGGATAATACAACGTGGTAATTCATTGTGTCTCGGTTACTACGACGGTGTACGCTCGATAAATCTCTGAGAATTGTGAAATGCTTTTCATGTAGATTAGTTATGGTATATAAGGACTTACATATATTATATTATGTATTTTTTAAGTAATCAATTTTTTAAATCTTTAGAAAAAATAACAAAAGAGAAAAAATATCCAATTGAAAAAATTTCCTTCAGAAAAGTGTATACAAAAATATATCATTCTCTCAAATCTTCAAAGGTTATTATATATTCAATGAATTGAAAAACACATATTATTATATATTTATTTAGTTGATTTTTTAAATATTATAATTTGTACGAAAATAAAATAAAATTAGACGAATATATTATTATATGTGTGAATTATTAAACTAACAAACGAAACACACAAAAAAATAACTAGAAAACACGAGAGGAGAGAAAATAGGAAAACAATTTTTTGTGTGTTTCTAAAGAAAGAGAAAAAGTTGGGAAAAATAAAAGTGGCAAAGTTGAGAAAACAGAAAAAAAGAAAAGAAAAAGAAAAAAGCCAACATTATTCGGTTAGTCATCGCGAATGCATAGAATTACTTTTTACGACTGGCAAGGGAGCAGCGTCAAGTAATAAATCCAATTATTCGTTATACGGATGGTTCTACGGGTAACCCACGTTTCTTCTAATTCTCTCGTATTAAGAGCATACGCTAAATAATATTTTTTCCCTCTCGTCCATTTGCTCTTGAATAAAACGTTAACTTAAATAAGGAAAAAAAAAACGATATTACGATAAAATACAAAAATACTATATCCTCAAATTAATAATCTTCAGATATTTTCAATTTTTAAAATTCGACGTATCACAGGTTTGCTTAAAAAAAATCTCATGATTTATTATATATCTATTATTAAATAATATTAAACGCCACACACACACTCACACACACACTCATACACACGTCGCGTGTTAACGTGCGGTTCGATTAAAAAAATTCTATTTCCTTTTTTATAATTTGATTTTAATTTTAAATCAATTTTCAATTAAATTATTAATCTAATAGCCATACAAATTTAGTAATAAATATTTAAAAAGGATACACGAACACTGACGTTAGTAATTTATATTATATATATATATACACATATAATTGATATATATTAGATTACCTGTATATATATATATATCGGATAGGTACATCACACACAACGTTGTTAGAGACGTTAATTAAGGATCTTCAGCTCCACCCCTTTCCCCACCTCTTCCTCGTCTACCAACCCCACCTAACTCTTCCTCTAAGGTAGTCTATTCCTGTGTAGATGAGATTGTCGAGGTTGCCACGGTCAAGAGTGGGTCTTTCAACTTGCTGAAAACGAGAGCTCTACAATATACGACATGCTGCATATTACTAGCAGGTGTCTAGCCTAGTCAACTGATATTGAAATCGCTTAACTAGAACATTTTATGAAAAGAGAGGTAGAGAGAGAGAGAGTGAACCGAAAATCTAATCAAATGATATTTTCAATTTTTCCTATACTTCAAATTACTTTTTCCATATAGGTCCGATGCATTCTAAAAAAAAATAAAACGAAAAAGAAAAATCATATAAAATATGTGAAAACATATTTCCAATTGTTAAAGTTCCCCCGTAAAAATTCTCTCAACGAAAAATAATCAAAAATTTTCGATTCAATTTCAAGGATTTTCTGGGTCAATGAACTCGATAAAAAAAAAAAAAAAGAAAAATCATGTTAACGTCAACGTATAAAAAAGCTACGTACGAACAATCTTCAAATTCTCCGAGGATATTAAAGTAAAGAAGAAAAATTTAACATTAAAAATGTTCGAAACGAGTTTGTATGTAAAAGGGTTAAGGTCGTGCGAGATAAAACACACAAAAAAAAAAAAGAAAAAGAGATTCAAGGAATCTGTGTAGAAAAGTTGGGGAGACGTATGAACAGTAGGAAAAAAAAAAAAAAAAAAAAAAACAAAAATGTTCGAAACGAGTTTGTATGTAAAAGGGTTAAGGTCGTGCGAGATAAAAACACACAAAAAAAAAAAAGAAAAAGAGATTCAAGGAATCTGTAGAAAAGTTGGGGAGACGTTATGAACAGTAGGAAAAAAAAAAAAAAAAAAAAAAAAAAAATTAGACAAGCGTGTCTGGGGTTGTCTCGTCTACGTACGAAACTACGAAGAGGAAAAGATGATGAAAAAGAAGACGTGGAAGAAGAGATTCAAAAAAGAGACGGTGTAGGGGGGTGGTTGAGGTAGGTAGGAGGGGGGCGGGAAACGGGGAACGGGGAACGGGTGAAGACGTCTGAGGTAGTGAAGAAGAGAGAGAAAGGGTTGAAAGCTCGACTGCAAGCTTCTGGTACATGCCACTTCGTTTAAGAGGCGAATGCAGGTCAACAGGCTGCAGTGAGTGAGTCTGATGGCTTCTACCTGTCTCCCCTTACACCACCCCTATCCTCATTCCTATCCCCCCTTTCTCTCTCTCTCTCTTTCTCTCATTTTTTTCTCTCTTTTTAAGATCTTGATAAGTATCTCCTTTCTTGTAAATGTATATATCGAGTTAAGAACATTTCTAACTGGCATGGAACATTCAAATTTAATTCATAAAGATGATATTATAGTAAAGGAAAAATATAAAGAATTTTTAATGATGTTATTTGGAGCTTGATGATTATTTTTGTTTTGTTTTCTATCGATGGGGGTGACTCGAGTAATGTTAGAAAATATTTTCGCTTTTAAATCGAAGGGCGAATATATGTTTTTATCTCTTTTTTTTGGATAGGAATTATTGGGTGGAATTATTGGGTGGAGTGGGTTTGTCTCGAACTAAGCGTTATAAATTATCAAAGATATTTATTATATCGTTTTGCAGTAATTATATGCAAGGTATAAATAAGATTGGCTTCAACGAAGTATCATAAATTTAGATTTTGTTTTGTTCGTTTTTTCAAATGAAAATAGACCTATTTATGATATTTTATTTTGTATCAATGGAATATATAGTCAAAGTTAGGGAAAAATGGAACGTACGTCTTGATTATCGGATGAAATAATATTTAAACGCTAACAGGATTCGATTAGATAAAAAGAGAAAAAAAAAGAACAATAAACAAAAAACATTGGAAATGGGACGAATACTCGATAAAAATAAAAGTGTAGGTGTAGGAAGGGAGGGTAGTATGGGGGTTAAGAGTGGGGGTTGGGGGTGGGGGAGAAAGATAAAAGAGAAAATTCGGAGCAGTAGGATTGTCGGAATGGGTGAGAGGGGGAGATGGGTGGTTGGTTGGTTATGATATAAATAGCTGACGATCTCCTTCGTCGAGCTTGTGGAATGTAGGTCGAGGGGCCGGGAACTTTGCTTTCTGTAGGACAAACGAGAGGATGAAGCACGATACTACTGGCTAGCTGGAAAGAAGAAGAAGGAGAGAGAAGGAGCCGCTTTTCGGAACAATGAGTCTCTGATACCAACACCGGGGGACTGACTCCGTTACAATCAACCACGTTATTGTTCTACCTTGTGAGCCACTGAACTGAACATTGAAGTTGTCGTCGACCTAAAGGGTCAACGAACTTTACATATTCTTCTTCTTTTTATTTCTTTTTGTCTTTTTTTTCTTTTTTAATCATCCGGGCAATCGCAACTTTAACGTTTTACAATTAAATAATTTATTTAAATTATTATTTAAATTGTTCGTTATATATATATTTTTTATTTGTTTAAATCATACGATAAAGAAAATATATTGTAACAGTTTGGTACCAAGAAGAAGGACGGAGTGGGTGGGTGGGGGGTTTACAAGGAATTGTGTCCAGGTTTTTTCTTTTCGATACGAATGATATCAGCGTTGTTTGTTTAAATCTTTTTTACAAAGACAAAAGATGATGAGTACGAACAAATATATTCTAAGAATTCTGTTGTTAATATATATATATATATATTTTTTTCGATACGACGACACGATAAATTATTTTAATATAAAAGAAAATACTGCATGGTATAGAGAGTTAAAAAAAAAATACATATTCGGTTGCAACCGATAAGTGGTGTTGGAATTTTTAAATTTGAAAAGTAAATAATATAAATTTTTAGATAACCAAAATACGACGAGGGTAAATAATTGTAGAAAAACTATTTGTACGAAGATAAATGAACAAATATCTTTCTAAAAATAATATTCGTATTATTTTAATCGAAAATAACAATCCATGAAAATAATTTCAACATTTCGAATTATTCAATATTCCGAATAAATAATACGAAATACTAGTAAATGTAAAAATACAAATAAAGCAAACATCCCTTTGAACAAACAACAAAGCTTCATTTCTCGAAATACAGATACAAATTTATCCAATAAATTCGAATTTCATTCAAAACTAATAAAAATTAGAAACAAAGATTGTTTTCAAACTGATCATTTTGGTAACGAGTATTCTAACAATAAAATATAATAATAATAATAATAATAATAATAAATATAATAATAATAACAACGTCGTAGGAAACGTTCTAGATTCGTAGTCAAACGAAATCTATGAGAAATCGAAGCAAATGCGATCGAACTTAGGACAAAACTCCCCTCTATCCTCTCTCCTCCCCTTCCCCCCCCTCTCTCTCTCTCTCTCTCTCTCGCACATATTCTAACTTGCAGTTGCATAGAGATTCTAACGCTAAGTGCACCATGCCAGCTAGTACCATCTATTAAACAGGATAATTCGATCCCACTGTTAGACAACATAGGCGACAGTTCTCTAGGAAAACGTTTCCCCTCTACTCCTTTCCACCTCCCCGATCTCTCTTTCTCTCTCTCTCTATCCGTCTCTCTGTATTCTCCACCACGCGATTATGCCAATGAATAACGATTATGGAACCCTCCTACTTCCTCCCTACCCTCTTCCACCCCCTGTACGATTTGAAACATGACCCGCTACTACGAACGTGTAGATTTTCGGAAACTAAACATAAATGCTTACTGAAGGGAGATACAATATTTTTATACTCAAATATTTCTTATTCGCTAATATTTGTTCGTCAAATATGTGTTCTTCGTTTTTTAAAATGACGTCAAATTGAAAACACAGGAAAAAGATAAAAGCAACAAATTACATACCCCGGAAGAGTTTCTTAATCCATTCTACCTCCCCCCCACCCCCACCACCCACTCCCCATTATTATCCATCAAGATATTTTTTTTAGTATTATTATATTTAATTGTTCTTTTTTTTTTTTTCATTTACATCGCACCTAAGCAACGAAGTGAATTAATTGTATTCATATATAGCGTAGTTTTAATGGGGAAGAGAAGAGAGAATTTAAAAAAGAACTAGGCAGAAGGTGGGAAGGGGAAGGGTTGAGGGATAGAGAAAGGGAGAAGGGAGAAATTTGTATTTTTGTATTTTTGTATTTTTTTTTCTCCCTCTTTCTCTGTACGTAGAATATGTGTGTGTATGTGTGTGTATGTGTGAGGCATTTATTTAGGGAATTTTATTACGTGCAAGGGTACTGCATCGTTACACTAGAAGAGAGATTGTCGTTTGTCGTTGGTTTGCTGCATTCCGGTTAACTCTGTAAACGCGTAACACGCTCGATTAATTCATTTTGTGGGTGGTGCAAATGTGTGTGTGCGCGCGTGCGAACGCGCGCACGAACTCACTGTTAACAACGTTGCTCCTGCGGTCGTCACGATTCGTTGATCGGTGAATCGAAAAGTATGAGAGACTGTGTGAGAGAGAGAGAGAGAGAGACATAAAAAATGTTTATAGTAACTTCGTCAAAAAAATTTTTATCAATTTTCTTACATTCATTTATATATATATATATAAAACATTCCGTTTATTTATTTTTATTAAGTTAATACGTTGACTACCGCGCGCTTTTCACTATGAAATATTAATTTTAAATTTTAATATCGTATTTCTGTATGAAAATGATATGAAATTAATTTGTAATTATTTTGAAAAGTTAATAATATACACCTGTACAAATTGTTCGTTACTTTGAACGAAATTACGAAATAAAATGAAGAATATTTAGTATTTTTAAAAGTATATAATAGAAAAATTTCTAATTGAATCCAAACAAGTAATTCGGTTTTTCGAAAATTAATTTTATTTTATCCTGTTCATTGGGGAAAAAAGAAACCCCGATAAAAATCAGAGAGTTAGATAAGAAACTATTTCGACATCTTATCTAGATGTTAAGTTTTCAATTAACGTCGTCGTTCGTTCGTTCGTCTTAATCTTCCAATTAGGACTTTCTTCCTCGAGTTAGAAAGATCTTATCTAATTCAGCACGTTTACCTTT
Source organism: Polistes fuscatus (assembly GCF_010416935.1). Taxonomy (NCBI): domain Eukaryota; kingdom Metazoa; phylum Arthropoda; class Insecta; order Hymenoptera; family Vespidae; genus Polistes; species Polistes fuscatus. The sequence goes on along the minus strand of NW_025112997.1, from coordinate 3,285,189 downwards.
TTAATATCACGTCAGAAAGAAAGTAGTCGTTTGAATTAATGTTTCAGAAAAAAAACTACAAATAGTAAGATCAATTTTGGCAATCGAATCGTTCTAATTAATTTTAGAATAACAAATCCATAGTTGTTAAATATACTCGGAATAATAATAATTATTTTACCGTTAATTAGGAAAGTAGACTAAAACAAAAAAATAAAATAAAGATCTGTGCAATTGTTTGAGAAATTATTAGTCCCCTTTCGTAATTTCCTGCACAAATAACAAATACAAAAATTTAAATTAGTTTGATTATTTTTTTTGTGATGGGGGTGGGGATAGGGGGTGGGGATGAGGTTTGGTGAATACTGGAAATGAAAATATTTAAAATTTATACGTATGTGTGTGTGTAAGAAGGTAATTAAGATAGAAAATCAGATTGATACTCATTTAGTTAGTTCACATAGGACTCCTATCCTATGGGGTATGGTGAGATGGTAAAGCTAAACGTGGCAGTAAATTTATGGCGACATTGTGGTAACACTGTCGTCGACAATGCCAACGATCCTTCCTTTGTCTCGTCCTGTCGTCGGTACTTACTCGCACACGTGCATACATCACGCCTAGTTTCACTCTTCCAGTTTCTTCTCTCTCTTTCTTTTACAGTAATACTTTAATACATACCTTTTTTTAGTAATTATTTTGATAAGATAAAAAGAAGAAAGCTTAACCACCATAATCCTTACGTCAGTATATCAGAACATTTCTTTCAACCAATAATAATTCAACCAATAGGAAACTGACCACCATAGTCACGACATCTGGTGGCCAAAAAGATACTAGTTTTAGTGGTGTATAGTATAATAAATTATTAAAATGTGAGAACAATTAAAATAAAATAAAAAGGCATATAAATATTTGTTAATAACTACACTATTTAACAACAAGTATGTATATTTATAATTCTTATGTATATCCATTTATATATGTATATTTTTTTATGCGATTTATATTAATTTTTGGTTGAAATTTTTAACCTATAAACATACTTGATTCTCAATTAAATTATTCATGATTTTTAATAATTGATTTATATCAACAATTAAGATAATAAAAATTACAATCTTACACGCGCAAACATCACGCTTATAATTAATAAATCAAATATAAAAAATATTCATCTATGCGTCTAAAATATTATTTCGTTTATTCATTGATTTTTAGATAAAGAAATAGTAAACAAAAAAAGAATCGGAGAACAGATGTATATTTTGTTTACATATAACACGTATTAACATCGCATCTGGTCTACCTGTGTGTCCTTGGTGTATGTATGTGTATACATTTTCAAAGTATTATTGCCTTGCCGATAAGACACGAGATATGACAGCAAGATCAGTCTCGTTCTAACCGTCGTGTTATTAACATCGAGTGAAACGTATTTTCTTCGTGTTAAATAACGTTTGGAAAATTTAATGTAAGTTATAAAAGATTAAATTAAACATATAATTAAATTATTTATCCTATCATTGATGAATGAAATGCTTGTTAATTAATTTGTATTATGAAAATCGATCGTGTTCGTTTCCGAGATTATTTAGATTTCCGTTGTTTTATTTCATTCAGTTTGAAATTATATCTAACAATAAAACGAATTAATTAATTTAACTCGTATTTTTGTTTTTATTTTAGAACGTTTTAGATTATCCAAGACATTTTTTATATTTCCATTCATTACAGATTCTTAATATACTACTTGAAAAGAACACGTATTAGTACATACGATTTATATATTTAAATAATTTCGTAAAACATATTGAAGTATACGTAAAAAGCGGTGAAATTAGTTTTGTAACGATTTCGAGAAAAAAATAATATTGCTTGACGATTTATAATATATTAATTTATGTATTACATACGTGTGTATATATTTCTGTGAAAAAAAAAATCAGAAATGATAAGATTGTGATAATAATTTCAAAAGAATAAAATAGGGAAGGTCAAAGTTTTGATCAAACGATTCGTAGGGAATCAGTTTTCAAAAAGTTGATCGGATCGTGTAAAAGGGGTACAAAAATAACAGAAAGAAAGAGACAGAGAGAGAGAGAGAGAGTGACAAGGAGAGGGTGGAGGGTAGAAGGAAGGGGTGTGAGTATGGATGAGTGGGTGTAGGGTGAATGGTCGTGCGCTTGGCAGTGAACGGACACGTAGTGGGATGTGATATCAATGACGAGAGACATGTACGAGTAGGTTGGCTGATGAGTACGTGAGTGGATAGTTTTACTATGTATAAATATATTTTTTATCTTTTTATTTTTTATTCTTTTATATGTAATATAAAATATATATAATAAATGTGAATTATATCCCGGGTAGAAACATATAGATATACATATATTTTTTTTTAAATATTTTTTTAAAGATATATAAATTATATTAGAAAGAATATATTAAAATACATTAAATTTATATTATTCTTTTTTTATATACATATGTTTTTTTTAAATGATAAAAATATTAAAAATGATCTACTTAAAACCCGTGTAAATATATATATATATAAAAAAAAATATATATATTGAAATATATAAAATTTATATTATTCTCGAATATGGATGGGTGACCACCCATCCGGAGAAAGAGAAAAATCGTGTACTGTTGATATCACAATGATGATTAAAAAATGCAACATTTTTTGATAGAATTACGTTAGAAAGTAGAAAGCGTTGTTCATAGAGAAGTGACACGAATTATTTATTTAATATTATATATTATATAAATGTAATATAATCTTATTATATATATATATATTTTCACTCTACACACACACAGACACATAAAAGTTTTAAGCAGATTTATTGAAATATTTTTATTGTAATAATTTACACTTAAGAATATGTATTACATCTTTCTTCGAAGGAGAGACACAAGTTTATTTTTATTTTTTTATTTATTTAAATCGTTTTATTATTTGCATTAGAATTGTTGTAGAACGTGTTTCTTTAATTTAATATTTTAATTTAATACTTGTACGTATGCGTATAATAAATTTTCCGATATTTTTATCTCAATATTGTGAATGTTGATGTGTGTGTGTGTGTGTGTGTGTGTATGGAGGAATTTGTGTGGGTAAGTTTGTATGTATTGTTAAATACAAGGCGTTTCTGTTTTCTGTTCGAGAAAGGAAACGTCAACGGAATATGTTGACCCATATTCCTTTTGTTAGGATTTTCTCATGATAGGAAAAATTTTGTAGATATATCTGACATCATGCTCAGATTGCGAATTAAAGTTTGATCTCTCGATATCTGGATATTTATTTGCGTAGGGATAAATAGTTTTATCTTTAACTCGTTTTACATTCGATTATATTATTTTCATTCTTTTAAATATCTCGAATATAAAACGTATTATTTTATTCTGAAAAAAAAAAGAAAATTGATATTACGTCGGAAATAAAATAAATAAGATAATATAGTAATAAAAGTAATTGAATAAGAATCGATAATGAAGGCAATTAAAAAGTAGTTTAATAAATTTAAACGAACAGATTCGAAATGACTTTACCACTCGTTAAGAAACTTGAGAAAGATAAGAAATTCCTGGTGGTGGTAGCATCCTTATTAAATTTAGAATCTAAAGCCTTTCTAACGAGCTTTTTAACACACCAGATTAAATAATTTAATAAGTTTATTAAAAGTTAATATATTCATTAAATATTTTAACAATGAATTAGTTCATTTTAATCGATTATTAGAAATTTAAAGTAATAGATAAAATCATGATTTTATAACAACGTTATAAAATATTAATTAATCTATGAATTAGAATAAATGATAGAACAATTCATTAAATATTACTAGAATCAATTATTAAATTTAATCGATGATTTTAAATTAAACAAATAATCAAATCAAAATAAAATAATAATCTAAACAATTAATTTAAAATTTATTAAATGATAGATAATTCATTAAATATTTGTCTACGCGATAAATAATAATTAAAATTAAATCAGTGATTTTTTAAATATGTATAATATATGCATATATAAAAACAACAGAAAGAAAATTAATAAAAGAATTAATAAAAGAAAGAAAATTAATTAGTTAATTTTAATCAATTATTATAAATTTAAAGTAATAGAGAGAGATAAAATCATGATTTTATAACAACGTTATAAAACATTAATTAATCTATGAATTAGAATAAATGATAGAACAATTCATTAAATATTACTAGAATCAATTATTAAATTTAATCGATGATTTTAAATTAAACAAAAAATCAAATCAAAATAAAATAATAATCTAAACAATTAATTTAAAATTTATTAAATGATAGATAATTCATTAAATATTTGTCTACGCAATAAATAATAATTAAAATTAAATCAATGATTTTTTTAAATATGTATAATATATACATATATAAAAACAAAAGAAAGAAAATTAATAAAAGAATTAATAAAAGAAAGAAAATTAATTAGTTAATTTTAATCAATTATTATAAATTTAAAGTAATAGAGAGATAAAATCATGATTTTATAACAACGTCATAAAACATTAATTAATCTATGAATTAGAATAAATGATAGAACAATTCATTCAATATTACTAGAATCAATTATTAATTTAATCGATGATTTTAAATTAAACAAAAATCAAATCAAAATAAAATAATAATCTAAACAATTAATTTAAAATTTATTAAATGATAGATAGATTCATTAAATATTTGTCTACGCGATAAATAATAATTAAAATTAAATCAATGATTTTTTTAAATATGTATAATATATACATATATAAAAACAAAAGAAAGAAAATTAATGATAAAGAAATATTATAGATAATAATCAAGATATTGAAATAAATTCATAAAATATCAATTCATCTATGAATTATTTAACGATCTATGTTGATTCGTATCTTTAGTAACTATCGTATTTGTAGTCAATGCAGATCGTTAGAAACTACGTTATTTCGAGAAAGAAAATGATCTATGTGTGCAAAATGTGTGTAGGTGTATGTGTATTAACGACCATTGCAGGGTTATATACCTTATCTCCGGTCTTTCGTTCGTTGCATCTAACGGAAGCTGTGTGCACGTGCGAGTCGTTAGAGATCACTATCATCTCTCGTTTTAGGATACCTTCTGGCTACGAGAAACAGAACACAGAAATAGAAAGAGAAAAAGAAAGAACTCCAATCCTAGACAAAGATGTATTTAATTGTTATCGTTTATAACAATCTTTTTCAAATCCTTCCCCCTCCTCTCCACCCACCACCCACCCCCTCCTCCTTTCAATTTATTTGATTTTATATCATTCAAATTTCCTCTTTTATTTTTGTATCTTTCATTGATCATCAATTGATAATTTATTTTCATTATATTCTAATTATTTGTTACTTGTATAAATCATTATTTTTTAAAATATTACTTTTTCAATCATATTGTTGAAATATAATGTGCAATCATGGTAATAATTTGTTTTTTTTTTTTCTTTTTTATTATTGATCATTAATCTTTATATATTTATACACGTAAGCGTTACACACATAAATGATAATTTTGTATTATTATTATTATTATTATTATTATTGATATGAAACATCTTGTATGGTATTTTAGTCATGACAGTTGGATGTGTTACGTTCAAGTTGAAATTCTCTGAGATGTTATACTGCAATGTATGAAAGAGTTAGTAAGTGCATGTACGTGTGTTTGCGTGTGTGTCTGTGTGTATTTCTGAGAAGACAGGAAGGAAGGAAGGAAGAACGAAGGGAATGTGGTAATTGGTTTCGCTTAGGTAAGGTAAACTGTTTCTCATTGGAAACCCCATGGAAAGACCTCAACTGTTACTGAGAGATAGAGAGAATGAATGAGTAAGGTGCAAAAGGGCTATAATGACACCAAGCGTGCATTTAAACGTACGGTTTGCTCTGAAATAAAATAAATCAATCATTGAAAACCATAAATTATTTTGATGGTATTATATTCAATAATTTGTTTGGTCGATTTATTATTCATCGATTTATTATTCGATTTGTCGTTCGCAAATTCATAAAAGAACTATTTATTAAGAATTATAGAAATTGACATGTATGTATGTGTGTATTTTTATTTAAAAAAATTGCCTAACACGAATATACGTATATACGTTGAATATTATTTTCTTCGTCAATGTGTTATAATCAATCGATTTATCGTTAAATTCATTGCTCGCATATTTAGAAAGAAAAATTTATCAAAGGATTATAAAACTTTACACGTGCACGCGTGTGTTCTATTTTAAAAATTGCATAACGCGAAAAAATAAATTATTCCTATGCTGTTACGTTCGACGTATATTTTTTTTATCTTTTTTATCAACGTTGTTTATAATCAATCGATTTATTGTCAGGGAAAATTTAAAAAGAAAAATTTATTAAGGATTACAAAACTTTACGTGTGTGTGTATATATATATATATATTCCATTTGTAAAAAAAATTATATAACCCGTAGTAAATTCATAAAATCGGAACGGAAACTATTCGATATACTAAACGAAGTACATATTCACTTTTGTTTACGATCAATTAATTTTTGTTTAATATTTGAAGTTGTTTGCTGTGACACACGCACGAACAATTTTCTCTTATATACCTGTACCATACACATATGTGCATATGTATATAAGAAAATAGGTATGGTTCGATTATTGATATCGTGTTATAACCATTCGGAACAAATCGGCCGATACTATTACGACGGTGTTATATGTCCAAGTGGAAATTGGAACGATAACTTCCCATCATGGGAGTTCGCTGGTTATCATGATAAAATCATATCAAATACGTGATAGAAGATGCAATATTTGTATATATATATGTACATGTATACGTGTATATATGTATGTACGGAAAAGGAGGTGGAGGGGGAGGAGGAGGAGGAAGAGTAGTTACACATTAGTATTCTCAATGATTTACTGAATTCATTATAATTGGACAAATATGAAACGATGTTTGCCATATGCTGATACGTGCTCTTTTCGTATTTTACTAATATTTACTTATATATTAAATTATTCGTCTGATTTGCTCAAATGTAATAAGAAAATAAATGAATTTTTAATTAGTGTTTATATTACAAATAAATCCCCTAAAGTATCTTATAGAGTATTTTAAGCGTATATATAGATGATTTTAAAAATAAAATTATTATATTAGGATAAAATTTGATAAGTATTATATGTGAAAAATGGGTGTTTATATAATAAAGTTTTGATTAAGTGGATACAATTAATATTTACAAATATATTTAGAAAGATGTCAGTTGGTTTTAAATATTATATTTTTTTTCTTTTTTTTTTGTGATATTAAATTGAAAAAGTAAGATATAAATGTTAAATAAGTTTTTTGAATTTTCAACCATTAATTCATGCTAATTTATGATAGGTAAGTTATAATACCTAGATGATATTAGAAATGAAACTAAAAAGTTAAGAACTTTTTTTATAAAAAAAATTTTAAATCGTAAAAAAGTTTCCCTATAAGAGGATATTCTATTTTTTTTTATTTAAAAATAATTTTCCAAGTTTTTCTCTCTTGCCGAGTGAAATTTTTTTGTAGTAAACTTTTTCATTAGAAACATGAATAATTTTTGAATAATTTCTATATTATTATTTAAACAAAGCTCGAGATAAAAAGTTAAAGACGAAGGAGAGACATTGGCTAAGTTTGTAAATTAGGGCAAATTAATTAATCCAAGAACTTTTTGTGTCTCAAATCAAAACTTTGTTTAATGAGTTTTATATATATATACATATATAAAAAAATGTAATCATTTAGAAATTTTACCTTCGACCTTAGTGACTAATGGTCAAGTTTTTTATCCCAAAAATGTACTTGTCGTTTAATTATATATTCGTTCGATTGAATAATTAATAAGATAAAAAAAATATATAGGCGTAAAAAATAGATTTAAAAGAAAATGTCAAATAAATTATAAAATTACGGTTTAATTAATTGATATTTAATATATGATAATATAGTTGGATCGATATATCGAAATATATCTGATTTTAAATGTTATATATATTCATTCAAAAGAAAGAATTAAGGATAAAGTTATTAAAAGTCAATAGAAAGTGAGAATTATGTTATTCTCTCTCTCTCTTTCTTTGTCTCTCTCGTTTGGTTATTCTTGTTTTCGCAAGGGTGATTGGGTAAAAGATTAAGCTCTCGTTAATCGGGATTAAAGACCGAGCTTAAAGCGAATTTTCCTGGTAGTTCTTGTGAAAGCATTCGAAATCCCTCTCTGGCTTTTCTTCGACCAACTATGGAATGAAACGGAAAACGCAAAGGATGATGATATCCTCCCCCCTTCTTTTTTTTCGGGTCAATGAACCCCTGATGCCTTTTGTCTTTTGTAATTTCTTCTTAAGAATTATTCTCTCGTCGATATTTTTTTTTTAACTAATTAATCTAATTCTTCCTTTTCTTTCTTTTTTTTTCTATTCGACCAAAAAAAGAGTTTAGAGTTTAATAATCGAATTATTTTATATGGATTTAATTTAATTACTATCTTTCTTGTTTTCTTTTTTTTTTAGAATAAAAAGGTTGTCGCACTCGTAAAAATAATTCGTATTACAATAATTACGCGTGTGAATTTTTTTTTCGTATTAATTTGATATATTTTAGTATTATATTACAAAGAGGATAATTTAATTGTTAACATTTGTTATTTTTCTTTCTTCGAAACATCGTCGCGGATAATGAGAATATTTGATTTTTATTTCAGTACGGATTTAGGATCACTCGAGTAAAGTAAAATTACATTCATTTCGTATTATAAAAAAATATAATAATATATAGAAAATTATTTTCGGCATAAGCAAATTGGACGAATAATTAAATTAACAATTATTTTCATAAATTTGCAATGAATATAAACTAAAACACAAATCTGTATATCATTTATCAATAAAGTTTATTTCATTTTAAGATTTTTCGTTTTGCATGTAAACGATGGATAAATGCATAAAAAAAAGAGGGTTAAATTTTCGTAAACAGTATCTCAAGAAAATTTGAAATCGGATAGAAAATCTTTGTTACCTAACATTTGACATGGCTCTGAAAATCGAACGAACGTGGGAATCCGACTCTTCGATCGAAAAGTTTTTCCCGACAACTTTTCTCCTCCTGTCAAACAATAAAAGAAGAAGAAAAAAAATATAAGAGAGGGGGAGATTGGGGGTGAAGGGGAAAGCACAACGATCGTTCGTAAGTGCTTACATGTTTCTCAAAAGCTATTTATCGGACGTGAAACTATTCGGAAATAAAACCAAAACCACGACAAGTTTCTTCTATTACGTTCTGCGCTGTAATATTTTTCTTTTTCTCCCTTTTTATCTATTCAAATAGGACGTACAAAAATACGTAGAATAAAATTTCTATGAGTTTTTATTGTCCGAATTTTGATTTTTGTTTTTTTTTTTTAAATTTTGTCGAGAAATTTTTAACGATAAGCATCATCGTATCACGTGCAAATGCAATTATAACAAATTTATTTCAATTTTTTTTCTATTATAATTTACTTATTGAATTGTTTTCTTTATAATTTTTTATAACATGTTATAATTTATAAAAAATTAAATCAATATAATAATCAATTTATAGTTTCGTATAAAGAACAAAAAAAAGGTAAGTAAAAAAGAAAATAATTCAAAACAATACACAATTGCATTTAGTTTTGTATAAAATCGAAACAAAACAATAAACCCGTTTAATTCTTCGAAAATACATTTAAATCAATTAATTTTTTTTCTTCAAAAATATCCTTAGAGATATAACAAATTTTTATTTCGAAAATATATCTATACGTGTACACACGTACGTGATTTAGTTAAAAGTTATATAAAACAAAATTTAATAACTAAAAAAAAAAAACAAGAAAGTACAAAATGATTACAGAATGGAGGATCAAATTTGGCGAGATTATTTGAATGTTGACAGAATACAAACACGTGTGTGTATGTGTGTGTAAACGTTTGTATAGAATGTCTAGCATCGAAAGTGAGGTAGGCATTATGTATATATGTATTGTACATACATACGTAGAAGCTTAACAAGCATAATTGGAGCAGGTGGTCGACCGTAGTTGCGGTAACTCTGCATACCTAACTACCCCAAAGGTATTCTATTCTATATGTATATGTGTATATATGTATATATATATGTATATATACAAATGTATGTGTGCGTGTGTGTCGGTAATTCTAACACTGTTGTTGTCCTTTCCCTATTTTCTCTCTCTTTCTCACTCTCATCCTTTCACGTTCTTTGATACTTTCTCTAATTTTAGTCAAAGTTGAACGAACATGAATAATATCGATTCATTGATAACGTAAAGTATATTTCATATAGAAATATATTCTATTTAGATGTATTGTAATTCTAATTTTAGGTTTGTCATTCAATAATGAATTTATACAATTTTCTTTTTACTCATTCTTATTCATTGATATCATTATTTTGTGTGTATAATATGATAATTAATATTAATGATTATTTATTTTATATTTATTTTATATTTTATATTTATACGATTTCCTTTTACTCATTCTTATTCATTGGTATCATTATTTTGTGTGTATAATATGATAATTAATATTAATGATTATTTATTTTGTCGAGTAATTAAGCAAAATTAATTTTATAAATTGTATTAATAATTTATTTCGAATAACAATACTAAAGAAAATAATTACAAAATCTAAACGGATGAATACAAGAATAAAACGTCAAAGTGTCTAACTAAATAGTAAACACTAAAGAAATAAAGTTATAAAGTTAAATTAATATGAGTTGCGTGGAAATATTTCTTTTCAAATTAGATTAAATTATTGATCGATTTATTTATTTCTTCTTTTTATCAAAAAAAAAAAATAATAATACAAAGAGAAAATACATTAGTGTAATTTTCTAATTCGATGATCTAACGTAGGATACTATCTCGTTGTTTTATTAGCACTTTCCTCTTCGAGATGACGAAGTAAAAGAAAAAAAAAATAAGAAAAAGGAATGAAATAAAAAGAAAAAGAAAAGTAGGGTGGAAAGGGAAAGGGAAGAAGGGTGAATCCTTAACGCCGAGACACCGTGGCTCGATAATGTCTCGGGAAAGTGAGTAGGTAATTTGATTGCGCCCTAAGATACCGGAACAGGAAGCTGATGGAGTTTCGTAGAAGCTACCACCACAACCACCCCCCTTTAACATTTCGTTCCGTCACCCTTCCAACACTCTACGGGGTTGCAAGGGTTGCTACCACCGCTTTTCCTCCCGTTTTCCTCTCCCCCTCGCCCTTTTTCCTCTTCTCTTCGTTCTCATGCCAGTCACCATTAAATTTAAATCAACTCTTCCCTCTTACTGATAAAGTCTTTCCTTCCTTTTTAAAATCACTGTCTTTTAAACATATTGCCAATGTCTTTATTGATTTTTCATTTAGATCAATCATTATTAATAAATTAATGTATTTATGTAAAGTGTTTCGCGGTTAACGCGATGGAAGATAATTGTTGTATTTTTTTTTTCCGCTTCGATATTATGAAAAATAATTTAATAATAATGATTTTATTTTTTGTTCGTTTGTATAAAAGATATTAATTCTTATTATTTATTATAATAGAGTATCTAATTTTAGTTTATTATATAAATTAATTTAACATAATATATTTAAATTATTAAAATAAATAATTATAATATTTCATCATTTAACAAATTATTATAAATTATAATATTAAAAATAATAATAATTAACTTTAATTAATAGTTTAACCGCTAATGCTGGCACTAAATTTTTCAATTATTAAAATATAAACTAAAGAAACCTTAATTTCTTTTACTAATTATTTATATTATTAAATCTGTCTAGAATATTTTTTTCTTTTTGTCAACTATATATTATTTTGTATTAGTTAAAGTGTATTAATTATTTTTCTATTTCGGTTATCGATCGATATGTTTATTATACAATTTAATAGAAATGATTTTATTTTGTGTTCGTTTGTATATAAATTAAACAATTATTTATATTATTAAATTGATAGATGATATTCTTTTTTTTTTTTCAGGTATATTATTTCGTACGAGTTAAAGTTCATTAATTATTTTTTAATTTTGTTTGTCGATTAATATTTATTATACAATTTAATAGAAATTTGTGTAGATCGATTAAATGATAATTTTAAATAATTAAATAGTAATATTTTAGATATATGTGAAAAGAAAAAAAAATTTATACAATATATATTATATAATATAGTTTATTTTGTTGAAATATTCGATATTTTTTGGATGGAAGTTGAAGAAAATGAAAATAAATATTCTTTCTCGTTTCGTTCTTCTCACAACGTAACTCTCGTCTGTCTTCTTTCCCCCTTTGACGTAACA
>NW_025112997.1:3179596-3271804 GCF_010416935.1 Polistes fuscatus | reverse complement strand
TGGAGAGAAAATTAAATATATATGTATATAAATGAATAAATAAATAAAAAGAACTAAATATCGCGTTACCCACGACACTTTAACTTTTCATTCTTAAAAAAAGAGGAAATAAAAATGGTAAACAAAAAAGGAAAATAAATATTTCGCTCTCTTCTCGTTCACTACACACACACACACACACATACACATACCTCTTTCTCCCACTTTTTATTCTCGAAAAATTCATCGATATTTCACTCCAGTGCATATACCTGCATGCGTACTAAATCTAACTTCATATAGGTAGATCGAGTATTTTTTTTTTGAGTTTCGAAGTACTGCACACGTACGTACACGTATACGTACACACATACGTACACACATACGTTCGGCGTTACAGGTCGTTCTTTTTTTTTCTCTCGTTAAAATTTTCATTCGGCTTTGCTTGTTAAAAATTTTACTCGATGAAAAAAGCTTCGAAAAAGTGAATATTTTTCTTTTTTTTTTTCAACCAGAACATTTCTCTCTCTCTCTCTCTCTCTCTATCTATCTATCTTTCTTTTTTTCCATTTCTATTTTTTTAACTTCACTTCTCTCTCGACATACGATTAAATAATATAAATCACAAATGATTAGATTCGTTTGCATTTTCAAGTTATTTCTTTCCTATTCATTTTCATTCTTTCTTTTTGTTTTTTTTTTCTTTCGGGGCAGGACCGGGTAATTTTTCTTTCCTCGATTTACGTTTTCAGGTGCTTTCTTTTTTTCCTTTTTTCTTTTTCTACAAATTCTTTTTTTTACATTAGTATAAATTTTTTCTAATTATTATTACAATAAAATTACTTAATATATTTTTTCAAAATTCTTCTTTCAATGTGTACGATTAATTAAATTCTAAACGATTAAGGTGGTATAGTAGGGTGAGGAGGAGGAGGGGGTGGGTTAGTTGGAAAAAAAGAAAAAATAAAAATAAAGTAGCAGACAATTCGTGACTTAATGTTTCTTATTTTATCTTTTTTTTATTCTTTTATTTTTTTTTTTTTGGGGGGGGGGTGTTTGTATCTCTGTCGAAACCGAACCGAGAAGGTAAGTCCGCAATGGGATTTTTAAAAGGAGTTTTCTACAGCTCGGGAAAAAAGGAGACCCGGGCACTCTTAAAACTCGTTACAACTTTGAGCTTGGCCGGTTAATTTGCTCGCTTGCTTGCTCACTCGGTCTGATTCCAAAGCATTCTTTTCTTGGTTTCACCTTATATACTCTCTCTTTCTCTCTTTCTCTTTCTCTTTCTCTTTCTGTCTTTGTCTAGGTGCCGAATACAAAAGCTTAGAACGTTTAATTAACATGAGACCTGTTTTCTACTATTTCGTCCTTTTTTTTCCCCATTTCTTTTCTTTCTTTTCTTAAATATAAAATCGTTTAATATTTTATTTAGTATATTTTTGTAGTATTTTCAATTTGTTCTTTTTTTTTTTTTTGAAATTGAGAATTTTATTTTATTCTATCGTATTTACTACGTTACGAGTATTTAATAATAACCAAAAATAATTATAACAAGAATTATATATAAAATTAATTATTATATATATAATAATATATCGTAATTTTTGTTTAGGTGTCCAATTTAAAGTTTACAAATTTCTTCATTTTCTTTTTTTATTTTATTTTCAATTAACATCATTGTAGCCACGTTGAAAGATTATCATTTAGGTAAAGTAAAACATGCGCGTTGTGTTCGGTTAAATTCAATTCTGTCAGATCGTTTAAAGATGAGCAACAATTGGCACGGTCAATTTAAACGAATTTATTTTTCAATAAATTCATATGAATATTTTTGAAGATACTTCGGGTAGATGTTATTTTTGGATCATAGTTATCGCGATTATTGTCATATTTCTATTATATTTTTTTCTTTTTTTCATCTTTCTCTTTCTTTCTTTCTTTCTTTCTTTCTTTCTTTCTTTCTTTTCTATTCTTTAAATCCTTCGTTTGGTCATAGTTTGCGTTACAAATTAGTTTTTTCCTTTAATGAAATTCCAAAGTGAAAGAAAACCGACCGCGTCCAAGTGAATTTATTCGAACTTCAACAATGAACCTAATGCAAAGTAGTGCATTAACTTTTCAAAGCATTCTTGATTAATAAAAAAAAAATAAAAATAAAAAATGAAAGACTTCTAGTTTTTTTTTTCGATTAATTACAATTAAATAATTATTGTTTTTAATATTTTATAAGAGAACACACACAGAATCTTATGGTTGTAAATTCAATTATTTTAAATAATTGACTTTGAAAATAATTAATTAAAAAAAAGAGAAGTATTTCTTCTTTAAAGGTTTTTTTATTTAAATTATTGTTGACCGGCTGACATACAAATTTTCTAGACAAAAATATATTTAAATGATTAATCAATGCAAATTAGATATAATTCGTATTAATTATGCCTGTATATACTAAAAATAAAAATTTATACAAATATTCATAAGAGAAAACATTCTAATCTACGTTTAAATATGCATTACACATATACATACAACATATATATTTATAAATATTTTTAAACTCAAGTCAAAATTATATTCATAATTGTATGGACAATTTTTTTTAAATATCAATTCTTTATTTTACAAATATTTCATAGGTTAAACGATTTATTTTTACACAAAGGACCAATATACAAATATAATATATCCAATTGTTTATAATATATTTAATTGTACATATGTTCACATATATTGTAATAATAATTTTATAAACTAAATTCAATATTGAATTTACTAGTATAGAAATTTTATGAATTTTCATTTACGAAAGAAACAAAATTATATATATATATATATATTAAAAAAAAAATTCTAATTTAATTTACGCTGACCACTTCATATACAAAAACACACACACACATATATATACATACACATTAAACTATAGAATATTTTATAGAACATATAACAGTTAGATAAATAAAATGTCGAATTTGAATATGTTGTAATTATAATTTTATAAACTAAATGAATTGAACTTACTCGTACAGAAATTTTATAAATTTTCATTTACGAAAGAAACAAAATTATATATATATATATTGAAAAAAAAATTCTAATTTAATTTACGCTGACCACTTCATATACAAAAACACACACACACACACACATATATATACAACATTAAACTATAGAATATTATAGAACATATAACAGTTAGATAAATAAATGTCGAATTTGAATATGTTGTAATTATTTTATAAATAAATTCAATATTGAATTTACTAGTATAGAAATTTTATAAAGTCATTTACGAAAGAAACAAAATTATATCTATATACATTAAAAATAAAATCTAATTTAATTTACGCTGATCACTTATACAAAACACACATACACACACACATATATATATACATATTAAACTATAAAATATTTTATAGAACGTATACAAGTTAGATAAATAAAATATCGAGTTATTCCAGATGAAAAGAGGAACCATCGAAACGTAAAATAAATCTAACAGTTCTTTAAAATGCATACCTCGAAAAGTTGGAGCAAGTAATTAATGAAATTACCTGTACGTTACGTGTGCAACAATGTTTGTTATATATTTCTCTCTCTCTCTCTCTCTCTCTGTTTCTCTTTTTCTTTTTCTTTTTCATTCTTTATTCGAGAACAAGGGAAAAAGTTTGAACACGCGAAACACATATCGTCCTGTGCTAAAGCTCGTTTGAAAATCGATTAGTTCGCGTAGGTCCGAGTATTGTCGCTATTAAAAACGTCAAGTTTAAATGAATTGCTCGTAAATAAGTGAAACAATAATCGTAAGGTTTTGACCTCATTTTTCGGGTCAGTGGTTAGCCACAATTTGTTGGATTTCCAAACGATAAGAATGGATTTTTAGCTTTTTGCAATTACCGTATTTTTCTTTCTTTCATTCTTTCTTTCTTTTCTTTCTTTTTTCCTTGTTTTTTTTTTTTGTAAACAATTTTTTCTCCTTCTCATTTACATTCTAT
Source organism: Polistes fuscatus (assembly GCF_010416935.1). Taxonomy (NCBI): domain Eukaryota; kingdom Metazoa; phylum Arthropoda; class Insecta; order Hymenoptera; family Vespidae; genus Polistes; species Polistes fuscatus. The sequence continues at coordinate 3,267,827 of NW_025112997.1, read as the reverse complement.
TTTCCTTTCCTTTGCCGCGTATTATCTTTCTCTCTTTCTCCTTTTTTTTTGTTATTTTTTTCCTATCTTTCTGGTTTGTTTTTAGTAGTTCGCATACATTTCCCATTTGTTTCGTATTTTTAACCAATATCATCTCTCCTTGTTTAATTTATTCGACTATTAAATATATAATCGAATAAATGTCGAGTAATTTTATACACTTTGTTAAAGATCTGTATAAAAATTTGATAAACGATGATAATTGCAAAAATTTTCATTAAGTATATTACATTTATTACAAATTAAATAGTAAAGATATCAATCATTTTTTTACAAATTTACTTATTTAATTTCAATATTAGTTGATGAGAATCGTATCGATCGTTTATCGTACGAAAATTGTTATAGGAAATAATGGAATAAACGGGGTTTTTTAATGTTTTATTCGAAAAAAAAAAGAAACAATAATTCGCATCATTAATTTTCGTTTCTTTTTTTTTTTTTTTATTAAATCATTCGATATTTCGAAATAATTCCTAATAAAAATGGGTTAATAGGTTACAATGGATGTAACTTTTTCGTAACAACGATATGTAGTTACTTCGACATAACTTCAGAAGGGTTTTAAGTCTCAAAGAGAAAAGGACCCTTCTCGCTGAAGTACACCTATTGAATTTTCATCTTTTCGCTTACAAAGTAAAGAATATCGATGTAATATATATATATATATATATATATATATATCGATCTATGGAATATCGAGTCTTCCTAAAAGGATCGACAACAAGCCCTTCTTCCTCCCTTGCCCTTCCCCTACCTGCCGCGAAAAAATTGGAATAAAGATTAGAAATATTTCGAAAAAAAAACCGAAAAAAGATAGATATCAAGATTGGAAATTCCTTTGAAGTATTTATATATATATATATATATTCTTTTTCTATTTTATTTTCACAGTATCTTTTCTCATCCACCTATCAGAAATTTTTCGTATCACAATTTTAGTCGGATTCTTTTATTCGTTTTAAAGAGAAAATTTCGTTCTTTTGATTTTACAAATTGTACTTACATTCATACGTATGTATAAGAAATATAACAAAAAGAAAAAAAACAAAATACGAAGAAACATTTTCATCCGTAACTTAATATTGTAAAATTACTTTTTGCAATAGTATATATATAAATAAATTATTATTATATATTATTATATATATAATATAATATATGTATTATTATATATATATTTATTGGAAATAAAAATTATTCATTTTTTATTAATTAATTAATTATTAGTATATATATTTATTGGAAATAAAAAATATATTTTTTTATTTTAATTATAAATTGAGGAACGGTTTAGTATGCTTTTTTCTTTTGTTTTTCTTTTATTTTTTTGTTTAAGATAACGTTCGATTGATTCCAAACAATCGATTTTATCTTTTTCATTCGATCAAAAGAGAAAGAAAAAGACAGAGAGAAAGAGAGAGAGAGAGAGCGACTTCAAAAGGAAAAGTAGAAATTACATTGGACCGTAGTCGTTTGCCTTCGAACGTCGATCGGTGAAAATTAATCGTCCGTGGAGATAGAAGGAAAGGTAGAAAGGAAGTAGGAAAGAAAAAGGATAAAAAATAGAAGGATTACAGAAGTGAAAGAAAGGAAGAAAGAAAGTGAAGGAATCGATTCGTACGTTAAGCTCGTAATTATTTGAATGAAATATTCGTCCTTTTAAAGATTCTTTTATATACCGAGTTAGGATATCCATGATAAATATATATTTCAAGGTATAAATAATTTATTATTTTTTTCTTTCTTTCTATATAATAAAAAATTAGATCGTTTATCGATATATTCCTTTAATTATTCTTTTTTATTTTTTCATTCCAAGCCAAAAACTCTCTTAGTTTTAATCGGTTAAATATTTCTTAGAAGTAATATTACTTTTGTTTTTTTAACAACTGATTAAATTATTTATTTGTCATTATTTATCGTATACAATCTTCAAGTATTCTCTCGTTAATTAAAATGTTTTTTAATCCATGTATTTTTCTCTTTTAATATTATTTTCTATACAAATCAATTTCATTTATCCGCGTTCGATCGATATCTTATTTATTTGTTGTAACGATAAATTAATTCATTGCAATATTAATGTGAAACGAGATTAGAAATAATTATTTAAAGATAATTGATGATTTGTAATAAGAAAATTTATTCGTTTGGGTTACCCGTGCTATTTAATATTACTTAACCAATTTTCGAAAGATAGACAGAGAAAATGTGTATGTGTGTGTGTGTGTGAGAGAGAAAGAGAACACCAGTAGCACGTCGTCGAGATTGCAATTTTCTCTCATCAAGAAAATAAAGAATGTTAACAATAATTCCCTTCTCTTAGCTTTTCAAACGAGATTTAAGCTCTCGCAGGCAAGCAAGCAAGCAGGCAAGCAGGCGGGCTTTCCTTCAAAACCCTCTTTCACCCCTCCCCCCTCACCCCATGCTCTACCCTTTCCCAGAATTTCCGACTTCTTAATCTCGTCACCTTTCTGGCTACCCGCCCATCCATTCGGTAATCTAATTTTCCACCTAAAAGGAAAGGGTTTTAATCGTTCTTCTTAACCTTCCCTCGTACCCCTCCCCCCCGAGAGGACAGAAATTACAATAATTTTTTCTTAATTCGTCCTTTTAAACTTTCTTCACTTTTCTTTGCTTAACTTCTTTACGATTATCTTGAATATCTGTTAATACATATTTGAAAATATTGAACGAACATGAAAACGAAATAAAAAATAAAAAATAAAAAAAGACGGAATACAAAATAAAAATGTGCGTCAACGTGGTACAAGCACCTTTCCTAGAATAAATTTTTAACATTTATTGTACGTTAAGTAAAGAGAAAAGAAAATCGTGATCGCAACGAACGTGTAATAAAATTAATTTAATATAAATAAATTACATAAATAAAATATAGATATATAATAATTAATTACGATAGAAATATTTGTGAGTATAAGATCGATAATATGTATATATATATATTAAAACACGTGATTAAAATTCATTTGCATAATACGGTGGGAGGGGGTAAAGAGAGAGAGAGAGAGAGTGGTTGGTATTTAAAAGAAGCATATATACCATAGGTACGTAATTAAAAAGTCAAGGTAAATTTGAAAAGGGCTACGTAGACTTAACCACGAAATAATAGTTACGTTCGATGTTAAAGGGACTACGTTAGCAAGTATAATCCTTCGGTTCTCTATCATTAACGAACTGTTAAGCAAAATTTGTGAGAAGATCGGAAACGAGTGGGTAGTATTATCTGGTTGGTAGAAATGGGAAAAGGATTAAAAAGAGAGAGAAAATCGGTAAAGATAGAAAGAGACATAGAGAAAACTATGACGAAAGTAAGAGACAGATAATTACTACGTGAATGAGTATGTAAAAGAGAAAGAGAAAGATGTGAGAAGTAGTGGGGGGTAGTAGGAGGTAGTGGGAGGTAATGAGAAGTGGTGGGAAGTAATGAAAGGTAGTGGGAGGTACAGAAAACTATGACGAAAGTAAGAGACAGATAATTACTACGTGAATGAGTATGTAAAAGAGAAAGAGAAAGATGTGAGAAGTAGTGGGAGGTAATGAGAGTAGTGGGAAGTAATGAAAGGTAGTGGGAGGTAGTGGGAGGGGTAGTTTGAGGGGGTAGTGGGAGGGGGTAGTGGGAGTATAGTTTTAATTACCGCGAGTGTATTTGAAATAGCTGCACGGCCGTCTGTGGCAGAAACTGCGGAGAGGAGGATTTAATGCTCGTAATTACTAAGCGTTACGTTAGCCACGAAATAATGTCTTTGGGTGTTCTACTCTGTACGGCTCGATTGCTCGACGAAGAGTTCCGAGTAAGCACGAAATGCAACTTTCCTGGTGAAGAACCGCGTTCCTCTCTTCTATTTCAACTTATCCAGCCCATCATCCCTCTACCCTAGACCTACACACTTTCAAAACTTCCAGTTCCGTATCCAACAGCACCTACATCTTCCGCACCTTCTCTTATATTTCTGTTTCTGTTTTTGTTTCTGTTTCTCTCTTTTTCCTTCTTTTCTTTTATATATATATACTTATAAGCGTATAAGAATGTATTTGTATTTCTATTGAAGTATGCTACCTCGACTTTTGTATCCACGACACGAAGTACGAACTACTTTCGTGATAAAGATTTGCAATTCCTTGTTCCTTATTTTTCTTTTTCTTTTTCTTTTTCTTTTTTTTCTTTTGCTTCCTTTTATTTTTTTTCTTTCTCTCTCTCTCTTTCTCATGCAGTACCATTTTTCTGTTCGCGACGTTTCCTTCCAAGAGAGAACGAGGTCCGTTCGTGGAATTTTATATCTCGTCGTCGGGAACATCGAATGCCTTGGAAAAAGTTTCTTCCTTTAGGAACACGGAATGGGAGGGAAAAGTTCGAACTGTTGGGAAGAAAATTTTTACTATGGATTTGTATACTCGCCGAATTGTATCATTGCTTTCTTTCTTTCTTTCTTTTTTTTGTTTTCTTTTTTCGTCAACTTTTTTATCTATCGCAATTTGGGAGTTTTAATCGAGTACCTTTCTTTTTATTTGATTTTATATTTAGGATTTTTATATTACGTTTACAAGATTATTAGTTTTGTAATATTTACTTAGCAGTATAAGCCTAAAGTGTGTTGCAAGATATTGAAATGAATTATTTATATTATCTAAAAATGTTTGATTCGTCCAATAGAAATATAATGCATAATAATAAATTATTTTCATTATTTTATTATGTATAGGCAAGATTCGTGGTTTATAATTTAAAAAATAAGAAAAAAGAAATTACTATAGATAAAGAAATTAATTTGTTGAATCATCCGACAATGATTATTTACAATGGTAGAATAATTTCATTTCCAAATGAAATTAGGATCACTTTAATACAAATAAATAAATACAAAATTAGGATTTCCGACGAATGATTTGACGAACGTAAAGAGACGAATTTGATTGTTAACGGATGTTATTAATTTTATAATATTTGTATTAAGGTAAATATTATATATTACTAATTATTATACGAATACATGTGTGTGATTAATACATAAACGTTTGTTATAAGTAGTGGAAAATTCATTAGAGGGGGGAGTGGTGGGTGTTTGTGTGTGTGTGTGTGTGTGCATATAGGGATCGATAGAAATTTCTCGACACGTTTATGAGTATAATACGCGCTAATGAATATTACTCAATAAAGTAAATTCATATTCACAGTTCACAAAACAGAATTCGTACCATAGAAGTGAAGAGAACGCGTTCGATAATTAAAGTGCACCCCGATGATTACACCGCATTCCGAAACGTTATTGTTGTTGCAAACCCGATGGAATATATAGTTGAATAATCCTGAACACATTTTCTAGTCCAAGTATATACATTACATGCTTATAGAAGCGTACAAATATATTTTATTATTTCATTTTTAAATATTTCAATATTTCATCACTTTTGATATATAAATCATTTATTTACTATTTTTTATTCCACATAATTAAACAATGTTTATTTTTTTGGTTAAATCAATAATTTTGATCCTGAAATAATACGAATTTAATACTCGAATAATTTTATTTTAATCAATATTTTCAGGCACAATTATTCCAATACGATTATTCTTTAATACACATATATATATAAAAATAAAATTATATAGTTTATATAAAAATAAATTATATAATTTTATATAAAATAAATTTATATAAAAATAAAATTGATATAAAATAAAATTATAAAATTTATATATATAAAAGGAACAAAAATCAAAACACATGCTATCCTCAATATTAATTTCATTTGCACAAATTACGCATATAACCTTCAATCGTGATTATCTTATTTACAATAAACTCGACCATATCAGTCATTAACTACTTTAAACAATGAACACTTAAGAGTACAGTAAAGAAATAGGGTGTAGGTCGAAAGTGGTAATAGTAGATGGGTTGGAAGATAGGTAGAGGGAGGTGGAGGGGGATGGGAGGGGGCGTAGTAATTGTGGTAGTGGTAGTGGTAACGGTAGTGGGGGAATTGAGGGTGGATGACTGCGTACTACGAAGAGGTCCTTTCACCCCTCGAAACAGTCTTCTTCCTTGCACCCTTCTACCCACTCCCACCCTCTTCTTATTCTCTATGGTACTACCCTCCTGGCACAGCAACGTAACATAAAGCAGCGCACGCGCTATTCGAACGACAGGATATTCTCTCCCTCTCTCTCTTACTCTTTTTCTCATAGTAGTAGTATAAGAGAGGGAGAGAGAGAGAAAATCAACCGTGTTCGCGCCTAAAATCTTTCAGGGAAGTCGAGGAAGGTCGATCAGTCGCATAACGGACATCGTGCTTCAACATTTTACCACCGAGAGACAGAAACACGCATGCGAATAACCCATCCATGCGAACGTAATCTTTATTATATTTTTTTTCTTCTTTTATATTATTATTTATATAAAAAATAATTGATTATTATCCGGGAGTGATAATGAACGGATAAATCGTGTTCCAAGTGTTCATCGTTAATTATGGATGACCGTGAATATATCGTTAAACGTTTGAATTCTTTTTCTTTTTTACCTGTTTCACCTGAGCTCTCTTTTTCCTTTCTCGTTAATATTATTATTATTATTCTTTTTCCTTCTATTTATCTGTTATTATTTTTTTATTCAATAAGAAAAAAGGAGTACGAGAGAAGGTAGAGGGATGATGCTCGTTGGTACGAGGAGCACCCCTCCCTTTTGTATTTTTATTATTATTATTATTATTTTTTATCAACGACTGGGACACGTGGATGGTAAAAATGATAACTGTAAGTTTTTATTTATTCATCACTTTTTATTATCTGATTTTGTTCTCTCTTCGACAATTTTATTTTTTATTATAATAGTAATAATAATAATAATAATAATAATAATAATAATAATAATAATAATAATAATAATAATAATGTATGTGAGGGTGAGGGACACAGAGGGGGTGAATGTAGGCTGATATAAATTTCAAATGAAACAAATCCAATATAACTTTAATATCCTTTCTGATAATATATGTATAAAAAAATAAAATATGTATAAAAAAAGGAAAAAGGAAAAAAAGAAAGAAAAAAAATAAGAAAATAAGAACGTCTCTCTAGGTTTGATAGTTTCATTAAAATGGTAGATGATCCACGTTTGAACGTAAAGGACATTAGCATTTCATTGGCGATAAAACGTTTGATGAAACTATCTTGTACAGCCATGATCACGTACAATGTGATCTACCCAAGTGAATTTACGATCTTACTCGTAATACGTTAGTCGTAAACATCTTCGGCATATTTCCGAAGGTATTCACGCACACACACATACACACATATACGTGTGTGTAAAATGTTCGTTGATAAGAAACTACATGGAAGATATTTAAAATTTTATTAGGAAATTTTCAATTAATTGTTATTTGTAAGTTTATTAAAATGTCTCATTAAACATTAATTGTCAGATTTTGATTAACGTTATTTTTACAAATTAATTAAACAAAAATATGATAAGAGCAAGATCGTCTAAAATAATATGGTATTGAAAACAAAAATCAACTACAAATTGATTACCAATGAAATAAATTATTTCATAGTAAAGAATTCTTTATTATTTTATTAAACCATAGATAAAATATAAATTAATTAGAAAGGGTATAAAATAAAATTAATAATTATCTTTAGGTATGCACAAAACAACACAATTTCGTTTATCTTTATTATTTTGATTTATTCTTTCTTCCAAAGTACTTTTCTTTCCCTTTTTTTGTTTTTTTTTTTTGATTCTTCTTCTTCTTCTTCTTCTTCTTCCTCTGTAACTAAAGGAAAGTAGTAAGACGAAGAAGAAGAAGAAGAAGTAAGATATAGATAAAATCGATCTCGTCGTCTCGCGAAAGAAAATTTTCTTGGCGTTGAACTCCTCTTTCGAGTGCTTAGAGGAAAGTGCTCAGAACTTAATACGCTCGGTTGGCGTTCAGTCGAGCCATGTTACGTTCGAAGAGAGTAATATTGATCGACGAAGGGGGCTTACGTAGTCTTTAGAAAGAAAGAGAAGATAGATAGATAGATAGATAGAGAGAGAGAGAGAGTGAGTGAGTCAGAGAGAATGAGTTAGAAAGAGAGAGAGAGAGAGAGAATAAGGGAGGGTCACATCGAAGGGTGCCACGAGAATGAGAGGAGGAACTACTTGCTTTCAAGATAAGAAGAGAAAGACAATGCGTGTGTACATATATGTTAGTATAAAAGAGAAAAATATAGAAAGAAAGAAAGAAAGAAAGAAAGAAAGAATTTTTGTCTATGTATGTATTTGCATAAGAGAAAGAGAGAGAGAGAGACAAAGAGAGATTAAGTTTGTATATGAAAAGAAAAAAAGAATATGTTTGTCTATGAGAGAAATAGTGTATATATGTATGTGTTAAACAGAGAGAGAGTAAGAGAGAGGAAAATATAGGGCCACACAAACAGAAAAGATTTCCCTCAAGGTTTCAAAGAAGGAAGACTTTTTCGTCAAACTTTGGAGACTTATTTCACATCTTCATTCAAAGTAGTATAGGTATAAATTCAAGAAGGAAAGAAAGAGAGAGAGAGAGAGAGTATGTTCTTCGTTGAAAAGTCAACTTTATACTGATCTTATCCTCTCTTTTAAGTTTGATCAAAATTTCAGTATCTTCTGTTTTTTTTTGTTGGTGATTGACTAAATTTTTGTCTTATCTAGATGAAATAAAGATAATATAGAACTTTGACGGCTTTTATTTTTCTTTTTTTTGATTTATCGATTAATTTAATTGTTCTTTGTGACGTATATTTGATTATAATTATATAATTTTGTTCTATTTTTGTTCTTTTTTCATATTTGATATAATATAAATATAATAATATATAATTATAATATTTAGCAATAATACTAACGATATAATATTTTATAAATTATTATCATTTAAACGAATAATATTCTTATTTAAATACATATCTTTAAAATAATAAGTGAAAATCATAATATTATTAATAATCTCACTAAGAAAAAAATAATAAAAATCTCAATAATCTGTTTCACTTATCTATCAATTTTCTAATTGATATTTTGATTAGAAAAAGAAGGTACTCGAGTTTTATTATGAGAAAATATCATAATTGTTACGAATTATTTGATCAAAATCATTTTATTTTTCTTATAATAGAATAACATATAATTCTAATTGTAATAATACAAACGATATATAATATAATATACTATTGTATAAATTATTATCATTACAAAATAATATTCATACCTGAATACATATCTAATAATAAGTGAAAATCATAATATTATTAATAATCTTACTAACCAAAAATAAAAAAAAATAAAATAAGAAAAATCTCAAATATCTGTTTTCCTACTCTGTCTATCAATTTTTTAATATTTCATATGAAATATAATATAGAAAAAAAAAAATTGGATAAGATGTTTTGGCCCACATAGGAAGTATTTTTGTTCCAGCAGCTGTGTTTTCCACTATAAGTTCAATCTTTAGAAAACTAGCCTATCTAACCCCTCGGTATCTATAGCAGAAAGAAGAAGAGGAAAACTTTTCAATCCAGTTTTGTTCCTTCTCCATTTCTTTTTTCGTCTCATCATTCCTCTCTCTCTCTCTCTCTCTCTTTCTCTCTTTCTTTTTCTCTCACGTTCTTTTCTCGGGCAGTCTCGTTACATGCTTTTTATCTTCTCAACTGATATCGTTCCAAAGAATTTTCGCATCGGGGAATCTTCGATCTTTTCAGTCTTGCTTCAATCCAGAGGCAACGTTGTGTGTTCTTTTACAAGTTTGATCGAACGGAAAGATTAATTTTTTTTTCCCCTCCTTCCTTCCTCTGACCTCCTCCCATCCTTCTTTATCTCTTTCTTCTCATCTCATCTCTACTTCTTCCCACCCCTCTCTCCTTTTTTTTTCTTTCTTTCTTTCTCATTTTTATATAAGATTGAATTTTTCTTTTTTTTTTTTCTTTTGCATAACCTTACACTCCGTATACATTCTTTTTTAAAAGGCCAAAATTTTCTTACCTTTTTTACTCTATTTTTTTTCTTTTTTTTTTTTGCACGAATTAATTTCATCTTTTCTATTCTTATCTTAATGTTCGATCAAATTGAGTTTTTTTCTTAATATCCGGCAAGTGTTTCGTAGATCTGGATCATTCAATCGGTTTCAATTTTGTGGTATTAACTTGTAAAACATTTCTCTCATTTTTCTTTTGTATTTTCTTCTTTTCTCTCTCTCTCTCTCTTTTTTTCTTTTATTTTTTTTTATTTTTCTTAACACATATACACGCGATAAATATTCCTATTACTATGCACATCTCCTCGTGTTTTCTCATTAAATTATTATTTATGACGGAAGAGGGTGGAAAACATTTCAGAAATATAATACTATGTGGCTTATCTTTGGTTTCGTACGATGAAAAATCACTCGTGACACGCGAAAGTATCGTGAGGGTAATTTTTTTTTTGTGCTTTTTCCTTTTTTTTTTTTGTATATATATTTTCTACGTTTTTTTTACGTTTTTTCCAAACATATAATTATCTACATATATTTCTTCGATGATTTTGTTAAAGATTACTTATTTTTTTTTTTTTTATAAGTCATTGGACATATAATTACGCGAGTATTCATTTTAAATTCAATATAGAAGAGTAACGTTAATCTTCATTGTTTTTTTATAGATATAAATCCTTGAGTATTAATTTAAAAATAAATTGAAAAAAAAAGGTAAAACTAAAAAGAAATCGTGCAAATAAAAATATTTGAATATTAATTTAAAATTAATCAAAAAAAAAAGAAATAAATCTTGACGCTTCTTTCTATAGATTATCGTGCAAATAAAAATATTTGAATATTAATTTAAAATTAATCAAAAAAAAAAATAAATCTTGATCCTTGTATCTATAGATCATCGTACAAATAAAAATATTATTGTATTATATTAATATTAATACTATATTCGATCTATGAAAATAAATATTAATTTTTCTTTTCATAGATCCATCGGGTACTCCAATAAATGTATTAATTAAAGCTTTGAAATTCGATCTAAGAGAAAATTATTGATCTTTTGTCTATTTATCTATCTCTCTCTCTCTCTCTCTCTTATCTCATTGAATTCAGTAGACCGCGATTAATCGTAGATGCACGTAGAGATCCAAGCAGAGATCCATTATCTCTCGACGATGCACGAATCAATCGGTTACCAATCGATTGGATAATTCGACTCGGCCTGCCAACAAGGAACCTTGAACATTAGGCATCAACGTCTGGTGCACTTGAACGCATCGACAAATTCGACGAATTTATTTCCGCCAACGAGAACGACGATCGTGACTAATTTCTCATTTTTTTTATTCTTCTATTCTTCTTTTTTTTTTTTAACTATTTTTCTTATTTTTTTAATTAGATTTTTTCTTTAAACAAATCGTAGGATTCGAGGATCGAGGTAGAAGGAGTGTTATAGGATTTAAAAATTATTCAATTGAATTTGTACTTATGTAATTTTTTTTTTTCTGAACAATATGTATACATGTGTTATCGTGAAAGAACAAAATTGGTGTATGTCAAAGTTCACATGGTCGCTTGTCAACACATACCAAATAAGTCAGTTAAAGATCCAAAATATTTGAGTTTACACATTATTTTACACATATATTATATTACACATATATTGGGTAACACATGTATATAAATAATCAAATTATAATTTATAATTGTATCATTTTTAATCCTTTCGTTATTAACGACCCATATAAGAATCGTATTATGCACGACAACACGTGCATATTGTATTCAAGGTAAAACATGAAACAACGAAAGAATTGATGTACAATTTTATTTTTAAATGTAATTATATATTATGTAATATAATAACGAATAATAATTTGTATAGAAATAAAATATATCGATATAATGAAAAATAATTCTAAAATTAGAACAAGTTATATTGTAAAATTACAATTGAAATTATTGGATAACTCGAGAATCTTAGATTTCAAAATTATTTAATTATGTCACTTTTTTTTATTCGAATTCTTTCGATCATAACTAATTTATCCTTTTCTTTTTTATATATATATATAAACTTATATCATACTTAAATCTAATATATACTGTATATACATATAATTGAAATTGTAGACACGGCTGTTCGAACGAGAATACGCTCGTCAAATATAATATCAAGCAGTTTCTTTTTTTTCTTTCTTTCTTTCTTTCTTTCTTTCTTTCTCTTTCTAGTATTCGGTAACAACCATCGTTATTTTCTTATTGTTCGTTCTCAAATCTATTAAATGAATTCTTTCCAAATAACTCGAAAATCGTTATTTTAAAAAACATATTACACAACGAGATCACGCAATCGAGAAATAAAAAAAAAGAAAGAAGAAACATCAAATGTTCGTTAATAATATTAAAACTAATTTTAAACCTACAATAATATAACAAATTCAAAGAAAAAATCTATATTATTAAACATATAAAAAATGATGTTACGCATGATAACGAATAAAATAAAATTCGAAACAAACAAAAGCGCGCGAAACGAAACAAGACACAATTCGTAATACATATTGATATAAAATTGGAAAGTAATAATTATTTATTAAAACGTAATAACAACGTGAAACGTAGTAATAAATATATCTTATACAATTATGAGTTAAAATTCGTCGAAAGTTACTTTGAAATATGTCGGAAATAGGATTGGTGCACTTTGGATATACGTCTCGTGCTACAAGTATCACATACATTAGAATACATCCACACACACACACAAAGATATATATATACATATATATAAAGAGGAACATAGGTAGGTTTGGAAACAGCAGCCGAGTACTAAGTAATTTTGCTGTCGGCAGTACCGAAGAGCGAGGATACGTAGAGACAAATATCCAAAGTTGTGAGCGGTTTGTTCTACTCTTGTAGCATTATGGCTACCGCGAATCTCCCCTCACCCCTCCCACTAACCCCCAACACCAACCTCACCCCTCGCAATGCCTCATATTCCATCTAAATTGCACCCAAATCATCTTACACGAATGAAACACATTCGTTCTATTGTTTTTCTCACTTTACATACAAAGAAGAGAGAGAGAGAGAGAGAGAGAGAGAGAGAGAAAACAACGAGTTTGTTCTAATGAAACTCACGTGTCGACCAATTTCATTCCTATTACTCGTATTATTAAATTTCAACGAAAATTTATTTCAATTTTAAACAATACTTTTATTGTATATATGTGCGTGGTATCATACGTTTATTAATTAAAAATCTGAAAGAAATAATAACGAATTGAATAGGAAATAATTTTGTATTTATTATAAATGTTTGTCATATATAATTGTCGTATACAAAAATACATATTTTCATTTAATTGAAAAAATGTATCAAGAATAATGTATAAGAAGTAATTATTTATTTAATAGAAATTCATTTGTTTCAATTTTATTATGCATTTCAAATACATTATCTAATATGTAGATAGAAAAATAAAGTAATTAATAAATAATAGTTCCGATAATCGCGGTATTCGTCATTATTTGTTTATATTTTGTAAAACACAGTTCGCGTATATTCGTATACGTCATGTACTTTATCTAAGAATTGTTTTTATCAATACGAATAGAGGTGAGGATGATAAGATTAGTCTTGATTCGAACATCACCGCGTGCTATTCAATATTTTTCATTTATCTACGTATCAAATATCTACAATTTTAAATTATATTCCAAAAATATAATTCACGTAACATATTAACAGTTTGTTTTTTCTCGACAATTATTACAAATATCATTTTTTTTTCCATTGTTCTAATTACTTATTGATAAAAATGATTGATTTTATTTCGCGTATTAATAATAAAAATTAGTTTTATTGTTTCTTATTCTTCTTCTTTTTTATTCTTATACGCGCACACATACAACGAACGAACGAACGAACGAACGCAGTAAATTAACGAGTATTTTTTGTTAATTGGATTGTTTCAGATCAGATGAGCGATATTTGTAAGAAATATTTCATGCGAGATCTCTACAGAAAAATAGACGGTGCAGTATTAACCTCTAAACACGAACGTGATCTCGATTGTGCAATCACCTTTCAAACGCACAGCATCCTTCAACGTTTCATGCTACGATTTGATCAACTTCAACTCGATTGTAACGATCATCTTTACATCTACGATGGTGCACACGCGGTTGGTAGTTATAAGGTAAATATTTTCTTAACATTTATTATTATTATTATTATTATTATTATTATTTTACACAGACCGTTCTAATTAACATTGACAATATTCATCGAATTTAAAGAATAATTTATACAACTTACGTTAATCGTGAATATTACATTATTTTATATTACAACAATCGCATATATCAACGAATATATATCATTTTTGGACCATTTATTATTAAATGTTAACAAATATTATTAAAATATTAGATACAAAAATGATCATTGATATTTACAATCAAATATTACATAAGCCTATCTTGATCACCTCGACATAAAAATAAAAATTAGATCAAGGTAGAATGATAATATTCGAATGACTAAAATCACGCTAAACTTATTTAGATTTACGTTGTATGAAAAATAATTTACTTTCGTTTCCACATGATCTTTCCTTTCAATTTATTGTATAAATATATTTTAAATAATATTTTCGACGTACATATATGTCTATGCGTGTATGAGTGTGTGTGTGTGTTGCATGCAAAATAATTTACTTTCGTTTCGTAGATGATCTTTCCTTCGATGAAAATCAATATTTATTGTAAATACATTTTAAATAATATTTTCTATGAACGTATGTGTCTGTGTCGTGTGGGTTGTGGGTACCTATCAAAAATATTTTTTTTCTCGGCTCATCAGTAGAGAACCTCGATCGAGGAAGGTATAGAATTTTTGCGATACTCGTGATGATTAATGAGCAACGAAGCATCGTCGTATTTTTTTGATTTCGATCGACGTGTTGTTCCCTAGACACGTAATTACCGTAATCGATCAAAAACAGCCCCTAACTCTCTCTCTCTCTCTCTCTCTCTCTTTCTCTCTCTTTCTTTTTTTCTCTGTCTCTCTTTTTTTCTCGCATACACTAAGTACCGAAAGGAAAACGTCGTTATTATTTTTTTTTATTCTCATTGTTATTTTTTTACATATATTTGTTTCCTATTATTTTGTTCGTTCTTACGAATTAAATTCTTTTCGATTTGTTTCTCGATTTAATGTTTAAAAAATAAATTTCTATTCCTTTTCTCTTTTTTCTTTTTTTTTCTTAAATTACCGACTTTAATGTTGCAAGTTGAAAATTAATATTCAATGTATTCTTTATTTTTTTCTTTTTTTTATCTACATTATTAAAATGAATGTACTATATTGGAAAAGAAAAAATTATATAATATATATATATATAATATCCGTAATTCGTAAAAATAATGGATTTATCCCCTCCCCCCCTAAAATCTAATATTTATTTATTAATAAATAATAGCAAATGGTAATAATAAATAAAATTATAGTAATGGTAAAATTTATTTCGTAATTTATCATTGTTAGTTAAAAGGAAGAGAGTAAGAGAGTGAGTGAGATGGGGTGGGGTGGAATGGGGAGGGGGTTAGAGTGGGAGAGGTTAAACTAGAGAAAGAAGGATGGATAGGACGAAGAATTACCCTTCGTATGGCCCAACGAGATTATATTTTAATGTATTCCAACATTATAAATTCCAAGCATGGTTTGGACCGGACAAGGATGGTGGAAACTTGCTCCATTAATCAAGATTCGTTTCTTAACGTTGAAGAGAAAGAACGAGGAGAACGAGATAAAGAAAGACAGATAGTTAAAAAGAAAGGGAGAAAGAGAGAGAAAGAGAGAAAGAAAGATAGTTTACTTTTTGTACGACATTTTTCCACTCAGGAAGCATCACCGAGTCGTTGTCATTTTTTTTTTTTGTATAAAACTTTTTATATTATTTTTAATTTTAATGTTAAAGCCAAGCCAAAGATTAATATTCGCTTCATTTGAATATTTATTTTTTAATCTTTTTTTTCCTTTTTCTTATCAATTTGTAAATTTTTTCTTCCTAGTTCGTTATTGTCATAATTTCATTTCGTATTACGTATTATTATTGATTTAAAACTGTTAGTCAAAAATTGATATTGATGAATTCGTTCGAATTGAATAATCATTCATACGTTTTGTTAAATATTTTATTCTCATTTAGTTTTAGAATTTAGTTCTTGTATTTTTTTGTATCCCTTTTCTTTTTTCTTTCGTTGTTTTTAAATTATAAATTCGAAATTGGAATTAAAAGATAGACGTAGAAATTTTAATTATAATACAAAAATATCATTCGAAAAAATATCATTAAAGAATTTTGTTCGCGTATTTTTACGCTTGGTTTATGCATTTAATAATTATTTATTTCGCGTATATGAAGTATTAGAAAAATATTTACGTTTAAATTATATTATTCGTTAGTTGCGTTAACTTATTATAATAATAATAATAATAATTTCGCTACAAACTATTTAATATCAATCGCAAAACTTACGTGCCTTTAGGCAGATATTTATAAGGAACGGTGTAAAAATGCGTTTAAAAAAAAGATAAAACTAGAAGAACGAAAAACGGATGCAATTGCAATTTCTCTTGTTCCGCGTAGTAGTAGTAGGCAGTTGAAGAAAGAAAAAAAGAAAAAAGAATAAATAACAACAAATAAAGTTCTGAGGTGTACAATTAGCGGAATATCCGAGCTGGTTAAATTACTCTTCCGTTTTTTTGGCACGTATAATTCTCTTCGTGAGTTGGTGGTTTTACGTTAACACGAATACAACAACCTACGCTTATAAATATATAAATGCACGTGTATGATATACATATATATATATATATATATACGACGTGTACATTTTATATAGATGTTTTTCTACCTATCTCTGTCATTCGTATAACAAAAAAATAAAAAGAAAAGAAAGAGAGAGAGAGAGAGAGAGAGAGAGAGAAAGTGCAGACATACGGTACAGCACGGAGAGCAATGTAATTTTGCATAATGGCGGTTTAACTTTAATCTTTTTTATGGTCTACTTAATGGCCCGTTAAGCCTCCATGTTCGTCCTTATTTCTCTCTCTTTCTCTCTCTCTCTCTCTGTGAACATGCCAAAAAACCTTTCCACTTCTCGGCCCTTTTTCGTTCCTTCATGTTGTTTTTTTTTCCTCTTTCTTTCTATCTTTCTCTTTCTCGTGCACATACACACACACCACAACACCCACACACACACACACATACACATGTAATATACTTGTAAAATTTTCGGTAGTTTAAGAGGGAAAAAAAGAAATTTGTTGGTCCAGTATTATTCGATTTTTTCTTTTTTTCTATTTTTTTTTTTTTTTTTGTAAAAGGTGAAAAGTTTTCATAGGGATGAAACGTTTGGCTGGGGAAACCACAGATGAGAAAGAGAAAAAGAGAGAGAGAGAGAGAAAGAGAAAAAGAGAGAAAGAAAGTAATATGGACCAGGTAGGTGTGGGGGGAGGGGAGGTAAACTCATAGCCGCAATCAAATTCACGTGTTCGAGTTGGAACTGTGTAACTGATCGATACCGTTGGAGAAATTGACTCATCGGCTTTTGGATCTAGGAATGGCCCAGCCCCCCCCACCCTCCCACCCCCCACCCCCAACCCTCGAGTGCCGGACAATCCATACTAGTCGATCGAGATTAATTACAGCATTCCTGCACTAGATGAAATTCGAGAGTGATAGAGAAAGGGGATAAAAGAGATGAAGTGATACGTTCGTTATATGTTACAGGACTTGCAATTATTCATTTGTCTCTCTCTCTCTTTCTCTCTCTCACACACACACTCTCTCTCTCTCTCTCTCTCTTTTTCTATCTTTTATTTTCTTTTTTTTTTTCTTCTTTTTTCATCCATATCATCGTCAGAGATCTAGAATGATAAAGGACTTGATGCATTAATCGTTGTTATCGAATTTCTTAATTATTTTGTTAGAATTAATTGGGACAAAAAGGTTTTTTAAAATATTTATCATTTTTGTTTTCTTCTCCTTTTTTATACTTTTTCTTTTTTTAATCGTTTTATTTTAAGTTTAAAATAAAGAGAGAGAGAGAGAGTAAGAGTAAGAGTTATATTTTATTGCAATCATTTCTTAGAATTAATTAGAACAAGATTTTAC
The DNA here is from genome assembly GCF_010416935.1 of Polistes fuscatus. Classification (NCBI taxonomy): domain Eukaryota; kingdom Metazoa; phylum Arthropoda; class Insecta; order Hymenoptera; family Vespidae; genus Polistes; species Polistes fuscatus. The sequence goes on along the minus strand of NW_025112997.1, from coordinate 3,249,582 downwards.
AGATATTTTTCATTTTGTATCCATTTTTTGTTTCTCTTTAATTCTTTTTATTTTAAGTTTGTTTTAGAAAGGAAAGAGGGAGAAAGAGGGAGAGAGAGAGAGAGAGAAAGAAAATAATTGTTTTTCTTACTTATAATTAAAATTATATTGTTTGCATTTTGCTTTTTCAAATATTTTACCTGTTCGTTATATTAATGTTTCTTACTTGAAATAATTTAAATAAAGAGAGCGAGAGAGAGAGAGAGCTTTAAATTTTATATAGCAATAATTTCTTAGAATTAATTAGAAAAGGTTTTATAATTTTTTACACTTTTCAATTGTCCGTCGTTTTAAAAACCAGAGAAATAGATATTAATTATTTTTCTTATTTTAGATATCGAATTAATAACATTTCTCTCTGTGTTTTTATTATTATTTATTGAACTTTAATTTTTTTACATATTTCACGCTTCTTTCACTGGATTGATTTATACCTTTAAATTAATAATTTAAATACTTTACAAGGACAAATATTTTATTACTATTATTATTACTATTATTTTGAAGAAAAGAGAAAGAATAAGAGTAGTAGAGGGTTTTAAGGAGGCGTGTGGAAGGAGTAGGGAGAGGGAGGAGAGAAATTACACGAAGAAATTCGATCGAGCAAGTTGTTTGGATGCTGCTGCTGCTGCTGTAATAAGAAAAAGAGAGAAAATAGATAAGAAACAGAGAGACAGCTGGAGTAAAAGAAGGAAGGAGAGAAAAAGAGATAGAGACAGAGAGAGAGAGAAAGATAGAAATAGAATACTGTCCACAACTTTCTTCCTGTCTTTCTTCTTCGTCATTCCACTTGCCTGCGAGAACGTTTCACCCAACTTCTTGAATTAAACTTCACCGTAGAGAAGTTTCAAAGGATATATACTAGTCTAAATATATGAATTTATATATATATATATATATAAATATGTATAAGTGTGTATGTATAACTAACAGAGTGAAAAAGAAGATTGGTGTCATCGTGTAATACGAAACATGGTTCGTCGAACGTTGTTGGTACTTACATCTCGTATACCAACCCCCATCTACCCACCTATCTACCTTCATTTACTCCCTTTTCCCCGTTCGCTCCCACACCATTCTCCTTCTCTTTCTTCTCCTCGAAACCCCCGATTCGTAGAAGTTGTAACAACACTGTAGCAGCAGCGTGCTATTACTTAAGCCAGCTCGAGTAATTGAATCAGATACTCGCGAGTGAACTCGCGTCGAGGGGTTTGTTCGTTATCTGCCTATTAAGGACGCACAGCTATCTGTTTGCTTTCTCTCTCTCACTCTCTCACTCTCTCTCTCTTTCTCTTTAGGTGTGGTGTTAGCCGATTAATAAATTAATACATAATCCGTGCCGGACGGTTAACTTAAAGCCAAGAACATTGCCAGTTTTAAATAGTTTTACGCGTAATTTTAGATATTTTAAACTTCTTTGTTTGATTATTCATTTTTATTGGATTTTTCATTTTATCGCTAATTAATTTTCTTTTTCTTTTTTATACTTTACGCACGCGTGATTTTCTTCCAAGTTAATTTTCCGACACATTCATTGTTTTTTTTTTAATTGTATATTAATTATATAAAATAATTTTGTTTTTTCGTGATATATTTCTGTTCGCTGGAATTACATTATAATTTAATAATTGTAATACTATAATTTATATTACAATTATATTATATATTACGATCTATTGTTTCATATCGAAATTAAATGAAAATATTAAATTGCAATTAAACATATATATGTGAAAAGAAAAAGAGAATATTTCTTCAATATTGGACAAAAGTATAGGACACTTTACCCACCCACTATGAAACCAAGAACATCCCTCTGTACTGGGCGGTAGGGATCAAGTTGACTACCACTGGTATAACACATACTGGACCACTACCAATAGTAGTAACAGCAGGAACTGTAGCAACATCTATTTTGTCGGTAACGGGAAATGATAACGACGACTTTAAACTTCCTTACGTTGCGATATCGCGTCTGGAGAATTTGTGCAGTACGCTTACCGCGAAGGAATTTCGTAAGTTCGTGGAACCTGCTGGAACAGTCCGCAAGCTGCTGCTGCTGCTGCTGCTGGTGCTAGTGCTGGTTCTGGTTCTGGTTCTGCTTTTGGCTGCTTTTGGTGTTTCGGAGACGTTCAAGAACGAAGATCTAAGACTTTATATACGTGTACATATATATTAATATATATATATCTATCTATGTATGTATGTATGTATTTGGTATATGAACGTGTATGAACGCGTATGTGAAAAGTTAGCATTTACCGAGGCCGTTAAACATTGTTGTATTAAGTTGACCGAATTTATGTTGGCCGGAACGTTTCTCCCGTAAACTCGATTCTTTACTTTGCCAATATATTCTCCCTACGAACCGCAAAATGCTATTCCAAAGTTTTGAACTCTAGTACTCTAGGGTCCCTAGATCTTCTATAAGGAGACCCACTCCTCTTTCTCTCTCTCTCTCTCTGTCTCTTTCTTTCTTTCTTTCATTTTTTCTTTCTATGATCTATTCAAACTTTCGTCTTATTTAATACTTCATTCATTCTGATTCCAATCGATTCTATACCATCAATTATTAACCCTAATAAAGCTATCACGTGCCTGGTCAAATGATTTCATTCTGTAATTCGTAAAAATACGGTGAAAACGTATTAAATATGCATTATTCGTTTTTTAAATAAAAGATAATATTTTGTTTGCTATTCAATTCGCTTAAATTTCATTCTATATTTAGATATATATGTCTTTTTTATCTAACCGCTCACGCAATTTAGTGTTAATACTGTTAGAAGGTTTTTGTGGATTGTACATATAACACCGATAGTTGTTGGAATTTAGAATTTCTATGGATGTAACACGTTGTCGTATTTCAAAATGGGAATTTCCCTTTTTCTACTGCAACGGAAAAATCCCAGCACACGCTTATTAATCACTAGATATCCCTAGATAAAACGCGCCATCTACACTACATTGGCGCATTGATTGGCGCCGAATTTAACGAATACCAATCAATTATTTCTATATCAATTTTAATACTTTTTGTTTATTTTTTTTTCTTTTACAATAAATATTTATCTAATAATTTATAGGACTTTTTTTTTTTTAATTATTCGAACATTTAGACAAGTTTGTAACGTATATTAATTGATAGATCAAAATAATTTATTATTTTTTTTAATTTGATAAAAATTTTAATAAACATTCGAACGTGTCTAGAATTTCAATTACAGATTATGTTTTTTTTATCTTTTTCAATTTTTTTTATCCATCGAATTCTTCATACGAGATAACATTTATGTATGTTTTAGAAATACTTTAGAAATACTTGGGGATAATAATACGTTTTGATATCACGTACGAGATAATGTTTTAACCAAATTTTTCCTTTTCGGTGCTTGCAGTTTATTTTCTTTTCTTTTCTTTTTCTTTTTTTTTTATATAGTATATTCCTTTAAAAGGGACGAACCCACCGCACGCGATCACGAAACGATATCAAGAGTCCTTTGTGAATTTTATACTCGTGTAAGATATTGCAGAAATGCATGTACATCTAAATATATATACATGCATACGTGTGTGCATATGCGTATGTATAATATGTGTAGATATAAATATAAACTTTTTCTCTCTCTCTCTCTCTCTCTTTCTTTCTCTTTTGTTCTTGTGTTGTTGTTGTTCTTCTTCTTTTCTGTTCTCGTGTCATTGGATTCCCATAAACCGGCCGATCGGTTCTTTCCCTTTGTCATCGTTCGCACTTACACGCGTTTTCTTTCTTCCCTACCTTTTCGATAAAATCGTATTTCCCTTTTCTGTACTTTGATCATCGATATGAGAATAACTTTCGATATTACTTTAATAAGTTTTATAGAAAAATAAACAAGAATAACCTCATTTCCATTTGGACCAAATTATTACAGATATTTTCTTCAAATATATTTATAATACGGATATTAATTATATAATCCAATATTATTTTATTATTATTATTATTATTATTAAATTTGATGCATCCTTGTGAAATATTTACACAAAATCATATTTTATTATTTTTATCATATTATTTACTAATTTTACATATTCTTACATATATATAAATATGTAATTATCGATTGTTCTAATTAATTTAATTTTATTTATATTACTATTATTATTATTATCATTTATTAATGACAAGACATTAATCTAATTGAATGAATTCATTATAATAATCTGAGATGCTCGTTAAAATATTGAAAAGTTGATAACAATATTGATCGGCAGAGTTAAATTTGTTATTCTAAGAAACATGTAGTAGATATTTATTAAGAAGAAAAATACGCGATAAGCGTGAACAAAGTAAACAACGTAAAAGATTAAAAATAAACTGCACGTTCGGTTAGATTACACATAATATAATACATATTACCATCATCATGAATAATTGGAAAGAATAAGATACTTCTTGTTCAAATATTGAGATTTATACATCGAGATTTTCTTTTTAATTTATCTATTTAACACACACACACACACACATACACGTACCAAGCACACATGTACTTCATGCCACTCATACATACATACATACACGCATATTTAATATAATACATACATGGGTTTAAGTAAGTATAAGTAAGTACGTGAAGAAGATATCGATCATTTAGTTGGCCTTGAAATTCTCTCTGTTTGTCTGTATAGACTAGCAAGAAGTTAATTCTCATGCTCCTTGTACTAACCAATCACGTGTACTTCAAAGTTGTCAAGGTCAACAAAAAATTAACATATTTTATACTATTATATTTGTATTCTTTTTTAAATATTTAACCAAGTGCATATTGATTATCAAAAATGATATAATAGTCGTTCGTCATAAAATATTTTCAAGGTCGCGAATGAGGAAGACATTGTAGTTTGTCATGCGTCAATTCATTAAAAATAATTTTTGTTTTTTTTTTTTTTTCTTTCCTTCTTTTTCTTTTCTTTTGCTGTCATATACATATGCATTAATTTACAACAGTTACACAACTTTAGTTGCACGAACAAACTTTTATCGAACGATACGATACGAGTGTTATCACTCTAATGACTCGTAATTAATACAGTTAGAAATAAGCTTACTTACTTAATCGAACGATTAGTTTTTATAGGTGTCGTGGGTGTAAATAAAAATAAGAAAATAAGAAAAAGAAAGAGAAAAAAGAAAAAAGAAAGAAAATAATAGGAGTTATGTGGAATTTCTTGTTTCGTTTGATTTTTATCTACAAACTTGCCGATCGAATATTGCATATTAATTACTTCGGGGTTTTCCATAGTATCCATTATCATTATGATCATAATTATTATATACATATCCGTGAATTTATGACAAGCAACAAGATTTCAATTGTTTGCAAAACGATTCTTTACCGATAGAGATTTTTCCAAGAATGCAAAAGGTAAAACTTTGCAAATAAAAAAAAAATAAAATGAAAATTATATTTTATCTTTCATCTATCAGAATAACAAGCGTTCTTAAATGTTTCTTTTATAGTACTCTTAAGAAGCGAACACAATTTATTTTTTTATCTCATTAATAAACTTCTTTCTTTCTCTTTTTCTTCTTTCTTTTTTATTTTTATTCAATTTTTTACTTGACTAACAATAATATAAGATTACGATATAATTATATCTTTCATTTGTCAAATTAACAAACGACCTCGTGTTTCATTTTTGAAAAAAATACGAAAATAATATTTTAGTAACAAACGTATACGCATATATATATATTTTAAATTTATTTGTATTTATTTAAATATACGAGACATTTAAAAGTAAACACAAATATAAACGTACACTCTACTTTTAAAAACTTGAAGATTCAAGACTGATCGATTGATATCACAATCGATTACATAATCATTGATTTCAATCAACATTTATCCAATCATAATCAAATTTTATTATTACATTTTCATACATACATATTTCTTAAATAAATAAAAATAGTATTATTTTTATATAATAAATATAGTATTTTCCGAAAGAAAAATAATACTATAATAATATTACTAAAAATAATAATAATAATATATAATTAATAATTAACCCAATGATTAATGATGATATATCGAATAGTTTTCTACAATATTAATACCGATAGGTTATTATTTTCAAGGCTTCTTCTTTGGGATCAGATAATCAATTAACATATCAAAGATACTTGACATTTTCTTTCTTTTCTTTTCCCTCCTTTTACTTCACACACACACAAACACACATACACGCAATAAGTTAGAATATACGAATATAACGATTGAAGTAATACGAGTTTTCCCATCTTACACACATACACACATATATTAGAATTGTTTAAATGTGTGAATCGAAGTAATACGAGTTTTCCCACACATACACGAGTATATTAAAATGTATTGAATGTATGAGTTCCTACAAACACACACATATACGGAAAGTCTCTTATGTTAGACTAGCGGCTGATAAACCAACCAATTCTCCCACTTTTATTCAACTCGTGTTCCTCCTCTTCCTCCTCCTCATCCCTCCTTCAACCTTCCTCCTTCCACATTTAACACACATACGTTAATACATTCGAATGTGTACGTATACACACACACAGTTTTATGTCCCTCTTCTTCGTTTTTACTTCTCGTACTAATGTTTGTGTATATATACGTGTGTGTTTGTGTGTGTGCGTGTATATATATATATGTATAACAGAGAGACCATTCGAAAGTATAAAAGATACGAGGTTGACTAAGAACGACGACGAGTTTTCGCGAGATCCTCGATCATGACGACACGCTGTAATTCTCATTCTCTATTTGAGAAATGTGCGAGATTTCTTCTTCTCTTTATTATCGTACCCACCTACGCTGAGCAAGGTGAGTTCAAATATTTAAAAAAAAAAAAAGAAAGATGTTTCTTCATTTTTAATCGTAATCAATTTAATTTGAAATACCTCGTATCGTTATTTTTAACGTTTCAAACGAACAAAAAAATTAATATTTATTGTATTATCTTATATCGGATAGGAAAGTGATGAAAAATCTCAGAGATGAATTTATTTTTAATTTTAATTATTATTATTGTTGTTATTATTATTATTATTTTTTTAATTTTAATTTTAATGTCTTTTAATTATATTAATTTTATTATTATTATAATTTAATATTAATATGATTTAATTACGAAGCATTTGATCCAAGAAAAATCAGATAGAGAAATAAATTTACTTAATTTTTATTATTATTATTATTATTATTATTTAATATAAATATGTTTTAATTACGAAGCATGTGATCCAAGCAAATGTCCCGGACCATTGAAATATTACAAAAGTTTGGGTTGCAATCCTATTTATGAGAAAGAAGGTGACTGTTGTGCTATTCGTTACGATTGTGATAAGTTGAAATCAAGATCTAAGGATAAGTGTTATGTTAATGGTCACGAATATGCAATCGGGGATAAATTAAGAGAGGAAGATGCTAATCCTTGCGATATTGGTTGTATCTGTCGTGAGGGATACGATGGGGTGTAAGTGTTTTTTATAATTTTTGTTTCTTTTTCTAACGTAAATAAAAATCATATACTCATTTGAATAATATTTAAATGATTTTATTTTCGCATATTTCGAAATGAATTTCTTCGAGTATCGTATATATTGTGTTTTATTATTTTTTTTTCTTATTTTTTTTTTTTTTTATATAATAAAATAAATTTATTTCTAGCGCTTCGTTCACTTGTGCAATAGTCGATTGTTTCCATGGTCCCGTAGAACCAAATTGTTATTTTAAACATACACCGGACAATTGTTGTCCTGGGAAACAAGTTTGTCGTGAGTTTTTAAATTATATTTCGAATAAGTGAAAGTGAGAAATCTTAATATATATTAGTCAAACACAGTCGTCTAGTGTGCGTGCATGTTTGTGTGTGATTTGCTTACGTAAGAAAGATGACGAAGTTTGATTATATCAATAATACTAAATTCGTCGAGTTATCTTATTATTATTATTATTATTATTATTTTTATTTTCTCTAGTCGACGATATTAAAAAAAGACCGAAATGCGAAGTTAACGGTAAAGTTTATTTGGACGGTGAATATTTCAAAGACGAATCTGATCCCGATAATAATTGTTATTGTCAACCCGATTACAAAGGTGAGAATTGATCAAACGAATATGAAATACAAAAACAAAAAAAGTAAGGTAGAGTAATAAAAAGTTCTACCTTTTTATTTATTTATTTATTAATTTTGTATAGGAGAGAACGTTGAACCGTTTTGCAAGAAACCAAATCGTGATTATTGTAATCCAGAATTTCGAAATCCTAGTAACATTCAGAATAATTGCGCACCTGTTTATTATTCTGACCAAACACCTCAAAAGAGTTGTAATTTTGCTTCGAGATGCCGTGAGTAGAAATACTTGGTGTGTCCCATTACTCAATTGATCAGAGAAAATTTAATAAATTATTTTTAATTTACTTATTTTCATATTATAATATTAATTATTGCCAAACAACACAACAATTTCAAATCATTAAATGTTAATATCAATTGATTTATGGATTACGACCTGTAAATAATTAACAATTCATTGAAATTCATTGGTAAACGTAAAATATACACAAACGTTCGATCGTTTTTCGACAGAGAATTCAAATGACACTGTCATTCATAATCACGATGAAGCTAAACATGCTGGACCAAACGAGGACGGTACGATTATTTATTTATTTAATTATAATAGAAAAAAAGATTTTTTCTCTATTGAAAATTCTAAATTATTGAGAAAAATTATCATTTCGAATCTGTTTATTTAATGTTAATATCGAATAAGGTTTAAGGAAACGCTATAACAATTTCGATTAATTGTTTATATAATATTTCAGAAAAAATGACGTGTAAATTCGGTACTTTGACAATGCACCTCGGTGACGAATTGAGCCAATCATCGGAAGATTTTTCATCTTGTATGAAATGTTTGTGCGAGGTACCACCAATACCAACGTGTCAATATTTAGCCGATAAGGCATGCCCGTTTTATGGAAACATCTAAAAAAATCATTGTAATTAAATAATGAAGTATCTAAAACTTACTTGTTTAAACGATACAAACTTTCCTTCTTCTAAAAATGAAAAAAAAAATAATAAAAAGAAAAGCAAAAAGAAAACCAATGAAAGAAGAATAGCGAATCGTTCTAAAAACGATTTATAATTTACTAATAGTTGTTGATTGTTTCAATATATTACATTTAATAAAAAACAAAATGTTGTATTAAAAATGTTGCATCTGACAAAGTATTAATCGAATAATAATAATAACAATAATACTAATAATCATTTCTCTGAAACGTTTGCAAAAATTGGCGTTACAATTCTGACAATCGTTTTTTATTTGCGTTGGAAGTACATTTTTGTATGCTTTTTTTTCATTATTATTATTCATTCAAAATTAAAATTTGCGCGTTATGTTTGTAAAAATTCAAATAATTTTTAATATAATTTTGTAGTATTTTACGAAGATAAGAATGTTGAAATAAGTATTACATATCAAAGTAATATTACATATATATACACGTATAAACATTAATTGTTCTACGGTTTTACAGTTAAATTTTTTGTCTCTCTTTCTCTCTCTCTCTCTTTTTCTCTCTTTAAAAATTCTCAAAGTTTTTCGTTATCGTTCGAGACCATAAGCGACGAAGACAACGACGGCGAGGACGAGGACTCCGTTATCGCACGTTTAACGAAGAAGAAAAGAAAGTTTTTGAACTTTCTTTCCAAGTAGACACGAATCTTCCCTTATATATATATATTTATGAATGTGTTTGTGTGTGTGTGTGTGTGTATGTACGAGTGTTAGGTGGTTGGGTATTTTAAAAAGTTTTCAAACTGACAAAGTATTCTCTCAACATGTAAATATTAATTTTAAAATACATATTTTTAAAAAAGGAAGATAAAAGAACAAAAAAAAAAAGGATCGGAAAGGAAGAAGAAAATTCATTCGAAATTTCATTTCTATCTCTTCGTTCTTCTTTTTCCTTTTATTTTTTACATTTTATTATTTTCTAAAGCGAGAATAAAAATAGGGGGGGGGAAATAGCATAACTTGTTATTAATATATTAATAATAATTACATATATTATTATATTAATTTTATATATATATATATATATAAAATAATAATTAATTAATTTAATTAATACAGATTTGTATGTTTTAACATTAAAATTACCGACACTTCGTGTATTCTTACCGTGAGTCATCAAATGAACACATTTTTTCTTAATTTAAACAAAAAAAAGAATAACATATGCCCTAATATAGAATAAGATTTTAGCCAATTGGATAATGAAGAAAATATTTTCTTTCATTTAAAGATAAATAATGTATTTGTTTTATAAATTACAGAATGGTTTACTGTTAGATACTTAACTTCGGGTGTGTAATTTTGTACTATTTTCTTTTTTCCATTTTTTATTTCTCAAGAACTGTAAGAAGAGATACTTTTCCAGTCTCTTTTTTTTAATTTTCATTCTATTGAACCTCTTTTCTTTAATCGTCTCGTTCATGGTCCATCAGTTCGATCGATTTATCGCGAATAAAAGCCTTATTTTTTTTCTATCTTTTTTTATTTTCTTTTATCTTCCTCCTTACGAAGGATCCTCGCGTGCATAATCGAGCTTTCTTGAGTTTCAACACCCCTCCTCCTCCTCCTCCTCGTCCTCCTCTTTCTCATGCCCCTGCTGCCTCGTCCTTTGCTCGTTATTATTTTCTTTTTTTTAACTTCCGTCTCCCTTTCGCGTTTATTTTTTTTTTCTTTCTTTTTCTTATAGTCCCTTCGATTCTTTCCTTCGAAAAAAAAAAAAACAATAAAGAAATAAAATAAAAAAAGAAAAGAAAATTGGATTCTTACTATTACTATTATTACTATTATTATTACCACCACTACTACTACTATTACTATTATTATTACTTATACTACCTAACTATCGAGATTATCTTCTACTGGATGATTATCCTCGTACACGGTATTATTTTCAAGGATTTTTCAATTACCACAAAATCTCATAATTTTTTTTCTCCTTTAAGAATTCAGTTTCGTACCAAGCAACATATACTTTTTCTCTCTTGGTCATTAAAATAATCATTAATTTTGTAATTTCAATTATAATGAATCGAATTTGTATTTTAATGTGTGCAAAAAGTGTGTGCATAAACATAGTACACACATTTATTTTATTCTCTCTGTCTCTCTCTCTCTCTCTTTTGTTATTTTTTATTGAACATTAACAAACATTTTATTCTTTACAATTATTATATCATAGTTTAATCATTCTCATTATTATACTAAAATATTTCATAGAAAATTTCTTAAAAAGATAGATATTTTATTCAACAAAATATATCAATACTTTTATTTCATTTATATTCATAAAATGTGTATTATGATTATAATTTTTCCTTATGCAGTCAATTTTAGTGACAATAATTGTATGTAAGTAAATTCAATTAGGGTTGTTTGATGGCCTAGATTGCTATTAAGTGGTACATATCTTATATACTTGACGTATATCGTATACATTCAAGAGAGAAACGATATAAGGGTTGATGAATAAGACGAAGAAAGAAAGAGAGAGACAAATAAGGGTTGGTTGAGGGGTTGGTTGGGGGACAAAGGGTTGGTAGTATCGTATACAACGAAGGAAAGACCCTATGAATGCCTGCCTGCTTGGTTACTTGCTTGCTTGCTTACTTACTTTCTTACATGCTTGCTTGGTTTCTTGCTTGCATGCTTGCTTGATTGCTATACCTGTATAGTAGAAGCCTCTTTATATAGGCTCTTACGAAAACGATAAATTGGTGATATTAAGTTCCCTTTTTTAAAGATAAGAGAGTCATAATATCTATGGGATCTTACGAGGTCTTAAGGATTTTATTTGACAATAATTATGACCGTGTTTTTGTATGCAAGACAAATAATTTTGGTATAATTTTCATTTCTCTTTCATTTTATATTATAATATAAATATTATATTATAATTATTTTATAATTTATAAATAAAATAAATTATATTTAAATATTAAATTTATTTTATAATTATCATTTTATATTATAATATTTATATTATAATATAATAATTATATTGATAATATTTATATGGGATCTTATGGGTTTTAACACAACATTTATTTGCCAATAATTATGTCAGTATTAGTTTTATAACGCAATTATTTATAATATGAAATAAATTGTCTGAATTATTTTTTATTAACATTATTATGTATTATAGAAATATAATTTTTTACGTGCCCTATATGCACCCTCATAATGTGTGTGTTATGATAAGAAATATAATAGATAATAAAACAAAATATTTCATAGAAAAGATTCTCTCAATATTATCGTCGTATTTTCAAATTAAAAAAAAAAAGAAAAATAACGTGGTATTAAATTTTTACAAATGATTTTTTTTCTTTTTCCAAAAGTTAAGAAAGAAAAATGGAATGAAAATCGTCCTATACATAATTCATGGTTACACCTCTTTCAATGAAAAAAACTCAAATTCCGAATACTAATTTTCTTTAACTCTCTTCCGTTCTTGTTCGGAAATGCGTTGGTTTTGTAGCATAAAATAAAAAGAATTAAACAAGAGTATAGAAGTTAAAGGGAAAGTAGAAGAAGAAGAAGAATGGAGAGAAAACCACAAGATGCAATTATGATAAACGTCAGAACATTCTTTTTCGAGAACCTTTCAAGAGGTATAAAAGCAAGCATACAAAAGTAAAGAACATCGAATTAAGTATCAAATATATTATTATAATATTTATAATTCGAGTATTATAATATATTATAAAGAAAATATCGATTAAATCGAAATGTAATAATCGATCGATCGAAAAATCATCTTTTCTATCCTTTTATTTTTTGCTTGTGGTATTTTTTATTTTTTTATTAATCCATAACTTCGATCGAACGTAATATTTTACGTTATTATTAAAATTAATTTAAACGTCACGCGTATGAATAATTAATCAAGTTACGATATATTATTATATTCGATAAATATTATTAATTGCTATGATTCTATACCAAAAAAAAAAGAAAAGAATATCTATAGAGACAGAAATGTGATAAATAATAATAATTATAATAATAAATCGTTATTCTAACAAAACGTTTCTCTTATTTATGATCGCTTTTTTTTTTTTGATCAATTAATTGTACCTCATTATATATTTATTTACTTATTCGATCAATTTCCCTTGCATTCGTTCGATGCGAATATTATTCCGAACGAACAGAAAGAAGAAAATGAAAAATAAATAAAAAAAGGGTTCTAGAGTGAATTTTAATTTTTTTCTCTGGTTTTTCAATCGAATTGAATTTTGAAAAATCAGTCGAAATGTTTCGTTCCCGTTCATTTGTTTCCTTTTGTTTATTTTTTTGTTTTTTTTTCTTTTTGTTTTCTTACGGGGTTGATGTTGTATCGGTGATGGTTTTATCGGGTCGATTAACTGAACGATTAGAAGGTATAGGGTATAGGCTGTATGGTGTAGGGTGTATATAGAGGAGATCGTTGTGACCCTTTTATATGCCGAGATAAATTGTCTTGAACACTTCTGAATACCTTTGAACGGCTAAGGTCTTAACAAATGGAAACAGGGGTAGTTTATCGATTTGTGTCGAGGGTTGATTCACCGCTAGAAAGGGGCCTTTCACCCTAACGCTCGTCAGCTCGATTCTCTTCCTTGTTTCTATCTATTCATCTATATACGTTCATGTATATATATATATATAAAATATCTTACATTCGAAGGGTCTTTTAGGATCGTAGAATAAAATAAGTGAATCAAAGATGGAAACATTATTAATTAATTAATTTATCGTATATTTGAAATACTTCTTTATAAATTTTTATTTCCATCTATTTTTTCTTTTTTATTAATTTTGTTCTTTTTAATTATATTAAGTAAGAAATATATTTGGAAATGTAAGAAATTATAAATTATATGTTTTATAATTTCCATTCACATATATTAGATAAAATAATATATTTAAACATTATTAATATCCTAAAATTTATGTATTATATATATAAAACATACGTTTATATATAAATATATATAAAATATCTTACATTCGAAGGGTCTTTTAGGATCGTAGAATAAAATAAGTGAATCAAAGATGGAAACATTATTAATTAATTAATCTATCGTATATTTGAAATACTTCTTTATAAATTTTTATTTCCATCTGTTTTTTTTTTTTACTAATTTGTTCTTTTTAATTATATTAAGTAAGAAATATATTTGGAATGTAAAAATTATAAATTATATGTTTTATAATTTTCATTCACATATTAGATAAAATAATATATTTAAACATTATTAATATCCTAAATTTATGTATATATATAAAACATACGTTTATATATAAATATATATAAAATATCTTTCATTCGAAAGGTCTTTTAGAATCGTAGAATAAAATAAAAGAATCAAAGATGAAAAGGTTTTTAATTAATTGATCTATCATATATTTGAAATACTTTTTTGTAGTGAGAAATATATTTGGAAATATAAGAAATTGTAGATGATACGTTTTATAATTTTTATTCGCGTATATTAGATAAAATAATATATTTAAAAATTATTAATTTTACGATATCAATATGTTTATTTATGCATTTATGTGCAAAGAAATTCTATTTGGAATGAAAGTATTTTCACATTTAATTAATATAATTTAAATAATATATTTAATATATAGTATAATTAAAAATAAGAATACAATAATTTTCATAATATTTCATTCGTGTATTTTATAAAAAGAGAGAGAGGGAGAGGGAGAGCAATACGCAGAAATAAGTATAATTAAAACGTAACAATTTTTTTGTATAAAATTCTATCAAATGCAATATACGAGAAAATATAATACGTGAAATTAAGAAATTACAAAAAAAGAAATTTTTTCCTAAATAATAATTACGTTGGATGAATTTAAGATAATAAAATTATTTGTGAAAATTAAATACGATACTTTGTGTATTTGGAAATAATATCTTCTTTAGAAAAAGAAAAAAAAAGAAAAAAATTGTATGAGATAAAGAATTTAAATTCTACTAATCGTATTAAAAACTGACAACGTACACATCATTGTCATACTATAATATTATCTTTTAATTTCTTGTCATTGTAAAATATTATATAAAACCAAGCTTAACCGAGTTATAGATTCTTCTTTTTATTTTTATTTTCTTTTTTTTTTTTTTATATAAAACTCGCCGCTCATCTATTATTCTCTTCATTCTTTTTACATTTTACTTTTTCCTTGTTTATTTTCTTTCATTAGTAAGATAATTTAATAATGAAAATAGTATTATGATATCAGCAACGAGGTCTTCTTTAGGGTTATCATAATCACGCGGAATAGTATGAAAGCAGTTATGTAAATGTTGATTAGATACTTTATGTTTTTCTCGAGCATTCGTTTATATCAAAATTAACATTAATAAAAGTGATTTTCTGTCTCTCTCTCTCTCACTCTTACTCACGTTTCGCATAATTATCGAAAAACGTGCTTTTTTATATACATTACCAGCCAAAAGTTTATGATCCCAAATTAAATTTGGAAAAACAAGATATATATTTGTAAAAAGAAAAAAACAGAACAAAAGCCTCTTACGAGTACTACGTTTTATATTTTGTATTAATATTTTTTCTTTTCTTTTTTTTTCTTCAAATTGTCCTGTTAATTATTATACTTTTATCGAAAATAAGAAAATTTGGAGAATCCTTTAAAAATCGTCGTAAGATTATTTTTAATAAAAACGATGTAATTATTTCAATATTTATGGGATTGTATTTGATTTTTGTAAAAAAAAAAACAACCAATGTTTTTCCTAATTTTTAGTTGACAGTGTATTTGTGTACACATATTTGTGTGTGCGCGCGTGTGTGTGTGTGTGTCTATCCGATCTTATGGCATCCTTTTTGGATTTCATTTTCCTCCCTTTTCTTTTCCTTTTTTTGTTCTCTCCCTTTTCTCACCGCATGTCCACCCCTTTCCAATTCTCTTCCCCTTATCTTTCCGTAGATAAGGGATGAAACCATCTTCTATCATTCTTTCTCTTTCTTTTTTCTATTCTCGACATTTTTGCTGTTGGAAAAGATCATCCCTTTGTCGGAGGGAGAATAGGAATTCAACTTACGGCATGGTGACATTCTAAATCTTCCCTTTTAATCGTTGCTACCCCATACTACGCTTGAAAATAACTCTAAATTGTGAAAATGTACATATGATATGCATATATACACATATATACGTAGATCTATATAGAATTTTGTGACACTGTATGGGTGAGTAAGTGTGTGTATGTGTGTCTATGTGTGTAAAAAAGAAAGAAAGAGAGAAAGGTGATAAGTCGCGTTGGATTAAAATCGTTTAGTTACGTTGGCAAATTTTTCTGCCATATAACCGGTGTCTCACATTTCATATAATTCTAACTAATATATTGAATATTATGAATATTTAACAAAAAAAAAAAAAAAAGAAATTTATATATCGAAAATTAGTTATTATTTAACATAACATTTTTTCAATTAAAATAAATTTTTCTTTATCGATGTGCATCGATGAAACTTTATATAATTATTGTAATAATAAATATATATTACATATGATATCAAAAATCGAGAGTAAAATTATAAATGTTTATTTATAAAATCGTAGGATACGCATATCTATTTCAAATGTAACAACTAGTATATTATATAATATAGAAATATAGGAAATTCTTATATATACATATAATACATACACATATATATTTATCATATAAATTTTACACATACACACACACACACACATATATACTTTATTAGTTTCTGTTGCGAGGATTTTCTATTTACTTATGTACACACACACATATATACGTACATATATATAGTTCTTATATATACATATAATATATATAAATTCATATATATGCTTTGTTAGTTTTGTCACTAGAATTTTCTATTCGCTTATATACACATACATATACATATATATATTGGATTAATTATTTTCACTTGTTCGATGCAGTCGACTATTAGGCAGGTGTACCATATATGCATTTCTCTTTCTCTCTTCCATTCTATTATATATATGTATTTTAAGCCGTAAAAGGTCGTGTGTTCGCGTGAGAGGGTGAGAGGGTAATTAAATATAGATTATCCGCTCCGGGCTGAGCAACCCGCTCGCACTAATTGGCCCGGCAAGAAGACAGTTATTAAGCGAGCCAGGACAGAACGGCTAATATTTTGTGATAACGAAGGTACCTTTCCTGAATAGGGAGGAAAAAGAAAAAAAATAAATTAAAAAAAAAAAGAAAAGGATTAAAAAAGAGAGCGTGAGCGGTGTGAGGGGGTGGGTAGGGCGATGGGGGTGGGGGCGGGAGAGGGAGGCGAACTCGAAACGCGAAAATTACGTTTGAAATTTTAGTCAAGGATCTTTATCGTTTTGTTTTTCACGTTCAACAAGTTGTTACCTTCCTACTGGCTCCTCTGCCCTCCCCCCTCTCCTCCCCCACCATTTACACACGCGTGTTACATTTATGCATAGTTTTTTGTTCTTCCCCGTAACAATTATATGCTTTTAAGTATTTTTTCTTTTTTTCTTTTTTTTCTTTTTTTGTATCTCGAGCTATTAATTATTATTATTTCTTTTTATCGAAATAATTTCTCCCACGATTGGATATTATTCTTATTAATTAATGTAGATTATTTTTTTATTGCAAAATTTTTGTCTACATCGTCCGTTGTAATTTATATATTCATTGGATAAGAATTATTTATATTATTAATACGAAATAATGCCAATTAGATTTAGAATTATTTTCATTATAAATTTATTTCGAAGCAGCAACAATAATTATACGATAAATTAAATATTTCTCGTTAGTTATTATCAACGACGTGTGTTAATATTGTGTATCGATTTGCAAATATATCTTTGAATTATTTTGAGTAAAAGAAAAAAAATTAAAATAAAATAAAATAGAATAAAAATGAAGAAGTGAAACATTGTCATTGTGTGTGGTCAGACTAGCATTGTTATTATAACGAAATAAATTTATTTCTTTGCGACGTAACAGAACGGTACGCAAAATCGTAGCTGCTCGTAAATTTCGAGTTTTAGAATTAAGGGGAGGAGGAGGTAAAAAAAAGATAAAAAGAGAGAAAAAGGAAATAGAGAAATAGAAATAAATAGATAGAAACACACGTATACACTCATACACGCGTTGTTATATTTTTTTTTTCTCTCTCTTTTCCTTTCTATCTATCTTTTCACACTTCACGTATGCACAAACATATATATATATATATATATATATATATATATATATATAAAAGTAAACGAGAAAGTGTACTGACGAATACATGGGATATTTTTCTTTCTTTTGTTTTCAGGCTGACCTGTCCTGCAGAAACACGAAGAACAGCGTTGGTGCGATTTATACGCGTACCAACTTCGTGACGTTGAAATATGTCACCGACGCCTGGGGTACAAACATGAATGGCTTCCGTCTCGTCATCACTGCCGTCAAGGATCCCAGTTAGTATTTGATCCAATCATTACATTCATCTAGACTCCTATATTTTCATAAATTTCAAGTTATCTTTTACACTTCACCAACAGTCACAATTGATATTTAATTTCGTTTTATTTCTCCACCCCTGTGTTTGATTCTAAAGTATTTTCAACCAACTAATAATCTTTCGTTTTATTAACTTTCTTTTTAATCTTTATTGGTCCAGTTTGAAGTGTTTTTTATTTTCTTTTTTAAGTATAGGCAAATGATTGGAAAAAATCGATTAATCAATTAACGTTTAAACATTTTTTTTTCCTTAAATCTTGTCAACATTGTATTGTAATAATAATTGGTAATATATAGTAATATATAGTTATATTATATATTATTAATTACTATATATTACTATATATAGTAATAGTATAGTAACAATATATATATAGTAATATAAAGTTGGAATAATATGACGTGTTGATTGAAATAATTGGTTTTATAGTAACGTGTTTAAAAAAAAAAAACTTTTTGGAATATGAAACGGTAAATAATGAATTTTATATTATTAGTTTGATTAATCATAAAGGCATATTTGATTTTGATCGGTTTTGAATTAGCACGGTACTAAATATCGCGTCAAGCATCCATCCCACAATCATCGTAGGAATTCCACAAACGATTCAATTACCAAACCACCACCACTATCAAGTTTCATACATGTACAAGTTTCTACCCGCATATGGTACAATTTTACCCTACGAACTATTCCCAAGCATCACGTCTCTCCTAACAATTTCATTAATTACTTCGTCCTTGTCATTATGACGAATCGTTTCTCTTATGATTATTCTACTAACTGCATTTTAGATATTATTGTTTGAGAAAATATATTATATTCATATTTTCGTTCAATTTATTTTCTTACGAAACCAAAATAATCTTTACGTAAGACATTTTTGTTTAATGTTTTAACAAGAAAATGTGCAACTGACACGTGTCAACATTATATTAGAATAGTTTTAATATAATATTTAAAATTAAATTGAGAGGAGAGAGAGAGAGAGAGAGAGACAAAAATACTCGTAAAATTAAATGAAATATTTCAATGGTATTAAATTTGGTTCCGAAATAAGATTGAAAAGAACGAAAAAGAATAAGAAAAAAATGAATGCACTTTTATGAATACAACAATCTATGATAAAATAAATATTAGAAATAAATATTAATTAAAATAATATATAAATAAATAATAATAAAATAAATGAAAAATAAATATAATTAAAATAAATATTAGATTTTTATTATCATTAAAAACTTGTTATTGGAAGTCATGTTGTTCTAAAAAGAAAATAGAGAAAGATAGAAGGAAAGGAATGATAAAGGAATATGTAAAAATGTATTTTTATCAAAATACAATATTCGAAGGTATTTTTCGAACGATCTTATCATTCCTTTTGCAGTAAAAGAAAGAAGAAAGAAAAAAAGGTGCAAGTATAGGTATTCACATATCGATTTCGATGCAACCTCCCTCAATCTACCCCCTCCTACCCCCGATACCAAAGCATTCGCTTTTCCTCCTTTCAATATCACGCTTTCACGTAGCTTTTACTCGCTTCCTGGATACGTTGCTATCATTCACGGATAACAGAATAGAATTCAGGACCGTATCAATCCCGTATCCCGTTTGCACACGCGTTATGCGCATAGAAATAGTTCAGAATCGATTGCACGACAAATTTCGTTCCCGCCCCTCCCCTCTTCCACCAAACTTTTCTTTCTTTCTTTTTTCTCTTTCTCTTTTCCTTTTCTTTTTCTAAATCTTTCGTAAAAATTCTAAAATATATATATATAAAAAAAAGAAAACAAAAAAAATATCCACCAATCGATTTCGAGATATTTCAGTCTTCCCTTTGTTTTTACACATATATTTTTTTCTATTTTGAAAAATTTTCAAAGTATCATTCGCATAAGTATTGTAACAAAAAAGGAAGAAATGGAAGAAAGAAATTGGGAAAAAAATCGAGGTAAAAGAGAATACGCGAAATTTTGGGAGACACGAAAGGAAAAGGGGGTTGCGGGGGGAGTGGGGAGTGGGGAAGGAGGAGGAAGGGCGGAAAATGAGAGATAGACGCGGAAAACGCATACGCGCGAATAATGTATGTGTGTGTGTATATACACACATTAGTAAAGTCTAGGCATTCTCCAACGAAGCGTGATTTACCAGACTTCGTTGTAACGGTTAGGAGACGTGGACGTGGAAAATAACCAGCTTCGCGTTAATAACCGCGTGGAAAACGTACCCAGGAGTTCGTTGGCTGCTTGGGAGTCTGGGATTTTGGGCTTGGCACAAAGGATGAATGCGTGGTAATACGTCGACTGCACTCGTTAGAAACTACGGAAGCTTGTCACAGATGTGTAAGAGAAAGAAAATGAGAAAGAGAGAGAGAGAGAGAGAGAGAGAGAGAGAGAGAGAGAGAATGAAAGTGAGAGAAATAGAAAGAAAATCTTTCAAAAATTTCAGATTTAATTCGACTCTAAAATGTGATCTTCAAACTTCATTTATTATCAAGTTAACTTACCTTTTCTTAATCTTCTATCTTTTTCTTTCTTTCTCTTTCTCTCTCGCTCTCTCTTTTTGTGTCAATCTGTCTCTGTCTCTTTTTTTTTTGGGAGGAGAAATGGGGAGGAGGTGAGTTAGTGTTAGGACAACTTAGGATTAAAATAAATCCCAGATTTAATTTGACCCATTAAAGTGATATCTATTATATTAAGTTCATTTATCACATCGAGTAGATTTATTTTTGTAAATCTTTTTCAATCATTTTTTATTGGTATAGTGAACGATAGAACAGATAAAAAATCTTTAAAGTTGTAGTATATTTATGAAATATTTTAATTTTCTTTTTTTTTTATTTTCTATTTTATTCGACTGGTTTTAAATTATGTTACAAATATCTTTGATCGTCTTCGAGTCGAATTTGTTTTGTTTTTCGCAAATTATTCTATTTTTTTCTTTTGGTTTCTATTTTTATCCTTTCTCTTTCTCCTTTTTTGTTGAAAAAGAGAAATAGAGAAATAGAGAGAGAGAGAGAGAGAGAGAGAGAGAGAGAGAGAGAGAAGGAGAGAGGAATATGATTTTAGAACGTAGCACATTTCTAAATAATTTTATTTCATTTTACTGACAAAAATAATATTCAAAAATTACATTAACAACTGTTGAATTTGGTTTCTAAATAATCGTATTATATTTTACTGACAAAAATAACATTAGAAAATTACATTTAACAACAACAGGTGAATGAATTTTCTTTCCGAAAATCATTTTTATATTTCTTATTATTTTTTTTCTTTTTTCTCTTTTTTTGAGAAAGATAGAAATAAGATTTTAAAACAGACCATATTTCTAAATAATCGTATTTTATTTTACCGACCAAAAACATAATATCATTATTCGTATGTTTGAGTCAGTTACTTTTTTGTAAAAATTTTTGGTTCGTTTATTAAAGTGAAATAACAATTAAGGATTACGTGAAAGAGAGAGATAGATAGATAGATAAATGGATTGATAGAGTAAGATAGATAAGTAACAGTAGTATATAGGAAAAAGAAGGAACGAGATGGCGATCGAATCGATAGGAACAGTCCGACATGCTTGATCCTGAAGAGCGATTTCAAGGATTCCAAAGGGATATCCTTAGAGTATAGGATACCTTAGCTTGACTTAATTGACTCCGCCCCGTTAGGGATTATCCTTCGGGTTTCGGTTTGCAGCTCCTAATCCTGACATTAAAGTCAATCCTCTTCTCGTAATTCCTGCTACCAACGAACCACCATAATAAAACGTTCTTCCTTAAAATTGACTCCATTTTGACCTTTTCTACTCGATATAGGCGGGAGGGGGGGTGAGGAGTGGATGGGGAGAGGATGGTCGTTATCCGTGCAACCATTTGAACGAAATTTTTGAATTTCTTCGTATATTTTTATTTTTCATTTCATTTTATTTGACTAGAGTCAATTATATTTTATTCGAATATTTATCCTAATTATTTTTCATATCCTATCTCGTATCGGTATCATTTATTTATCAATGAAATTTGCTTTCAATAAAATCCGCCCCCCTCCCTTTTTTCCTTTTCAAATCCTCTTTCACGGAATATTAAATTATAATATTAAATGTAATTACATTTTTATATGTTCTCATATATTGTCATTCATATATTTAATTTATTATTTAATATATTATTCTTTTACAGTATATGGAATAAATTATTTGGATTTAATGTTTCGTTATTGTCACAAAAGAATCGACTTAACGATATTCTCCAAATATGAATTTTATCCCCTCTTTCGTTTTGGTTATTTCCTATTTTATTCGAATTTTATCGAACATATGTCAAAAACATGCAATTGATATTCATTTTTATCAAAAAGAAATTTTATATCGAATCTACTTAGGCAATAAATAAAACGTTCTATTAAATTTTTCTTTATAATTATTAATACAAAATATTTTATTTATCATTATATTATATAAATAAAATATATTATGAAATTTTCAGAGAATATACATCAAATCATGTACAATCCGAAAATACAAAAAAGAACAAATCAATTTTTTGGAAATTTCTAACTAGGTATAACTCCTTAACTCAATTTCATCTTTTTTATATCTTTTGTCATTGTATATTTTCATTGAAGCGAGATATTCATCAGAAGATCGTTCCTTGAATGATGGTGAATTAGGGTGAAATGGAAATGGGTTGAAGTGGTGGGGAATAATTTCTATATGAATGTCTCTCTCACACATACACACACACACACACATATATATACACATTCCCATGCACGTAAATTCTCTCTCTCTCTCTCTCTTTCTCTTAAGGCATTCAGATTTCACCCTTCATACAACAAGATCTTCTATCCTTGTTTCTATTTTCATATCTATCATACCTATCTCTATCTCTCTTTTAAGTTTCCGTACTATTCCCTGAACATGCTATAGAATATCTTGGTATAATCAAATAATGTGTTTATGCATTTATACGATGCCTCACTTCGTAATATAAACTATCATGGGTTACGTGTTACATCTAACGAAAATTGCTTCTTCAAAGTTTGTCATATTATTTCGCAATTGCATATAATTACACCTCCACTCGTTGTTACACAGTTTGACTAATTAAAATTGTTATTGTTATTACGTTCTTCGTCTAACGATTAATATTATTAGCTTTGAAATCAATTTTCTATCACGTTCACGTTGATTTTATTCCCTCGTATCTTGATTTTTTTCTTTTTTTTCTTTTTATTATTATTATTATTATTATAATATTACATAATTAATCAGTATTATCGATTATTATTCAAAAAAATCATTTTCCTTTTACCGTTTATTTTTCATTTTTATTCTTCCCATCTCGATATTATCTTTTCTTTTCTTTTTCGTTTTTTTTTTATTTCGATAATCAACGATTTGTGATGATTTTTTTTCTCTTACGATAATATTCTTACGTAATATCGTATTTTCAAGATCCCATATAATTTAATTCGAGATAGAAGCTCGTGACTTTTTTTTTTAACATGTACATTTTTTCTAATTTTTTTTTTTTTACTTTTTCTTTTCGTAGGAACTACCATAGAAAGGTAAAACTGTAATTAGGTCGATCGATCGACGAACATGATTTTACTACGATGTAATAATAATAATAATAATAAAAAGCACTGGCTGCGAGGTTTTTCCTTTTTCTTTTCTGTAATATTTTCTTTCTTCTTTTTTTTTTTTATCTAATCGTTCACCATACTTTTTGAAATCTCAATAGAGGAAAAAGAAAAGTGGTATTGCGGTTTTAATCTAATTTTTTTTTTTATTTCCCAATTCGGTTTTTTGTTTTCCCAGGGATTTCCTAGGGAGAAACGAGTAAAATGTAAATTTTTTTTTTTATCTTTTCGTGTATATCTTTTATCTCGTTTGGTACTTTGTCTTCTCTCTTTCTCTCTCTCTCTCTCTCTGTCTCTCTCTCTCTCAGTGGTCAGGCAATTTAATTTGTAATAAAAATAAAGATAGGTAGAAGGGTATTAATAAAAATAAAATGATAAAAAATATTGCTCTTACACATATGTATATATACACACACACACACACATACGTACTTATATACATACTTAGCGTGCCGTCGAATTCGATCTAGTGATAAAGAAAAGTTCTTAGAATGAGGAACAAAAAAAAAGAAGAAGAAGAAGAAGAAGAAAAGAAAAGAAAAAAAAAGTAAAAGGGGGTGGTGGAAGCTTTTCGAAGTGACGAACACGAAGGGTGTGCATACATCATTGCTGAAATTTCCTTCCGTTCTTTGCTGACACTTTTACGAGAGCCCTTTTTTACCTTTAGTGACTTTTAAAAATGAAAAGTAAAAGAATTAAATTTCAAATTAGAATAAGAGGTCGCGAGATATAGCAATTGTCAAAAGATATATTTGGTTTCTTTATTTTTTTTCTTTTCTTTTTTTTAATTAATAATTACTATTAATACTATTAATTAATAATTACTAATTTATTAATAATTAATAATAATTATTTAATTAACAATAATTACGACGAATTATTGTCGTAGATATATTATCGTTGACAAAATAATTACGAATGAAACGATGAAACGAATAATAAATGATTCTTTTTTTTTTTTTAACGACGGTGGTTATAACATACGTAGAAAATTTGTAATATTAATATCAAAGTTTGAATAAATAAAGAAAAGTACATATAACAGTTGGGATATATATATGTATATTTGTATTAACGTAATTTAACGGGATATTTTTTAATTTGTTGAAATAAATGAAATAAAATAATCAAATGAATAATCTCTTTATTACGATAATTATTATATTCGTACGAATTTTATATAATTATTATCAAAAAATATTTTATATAATTATTATCAAAAAGTTAGAATGAACGGAACAATAAATGAATATACTAATTGTAAAAAAATATTTTTATTATAATTAATAATAATAATAATCATTTTTTTTAGATAGAAATTATTTAAAAGACATATTATTATTAATGATTTACTTTTATTAATATATTTTCTCGCATTATAAATCTTAGAAATGATTATTGACGAAATATTATGAATGAAATAGAAGTTGAAATGAATCTTTCATCGTTCTCTTTAAGATAGTTCTATTCATAGTTTCTATTCATAGTAAATTCTTCTAGTTATTATCACATTGTTGTATATCGTTTCATCGACGTATTATTAACCTAAACGTCGACGCAACTCTTACGAAGTTTCCTTCAAGTAAACTCGAGACACACACACACACACACACACATATATGCTAACTTCTCTACACGCGAATCAACGATCAACTTTGTCGACAGATTATATTTGAGTTTAGAATAAAAGTCAGAATTTAGGTCATAATAGCGCGAAAAGAAGAAGAAGAAAAAGAAGATAAAGCTTTTTCGAATATATGTATGTATGTATGTGTGCTTTCAAGTTGAATCGATTCGTTGAAAATTCATCTTTCATCTTTTATTCTTTGAACACATACACACACACACACACACACATAAATAAAAAAGAAAAATGTATGACCTATAGCATCACTATATGACTATACACACCTATAAATTCTGAGTTATTTATCATCGATGTAAATTTTATTCTAATATACAAAAAATGTATAAATTTCACGTCGAATCTAAGCACGGTTCTTTGGTTTTCTTTTTTTTTTATATATATGAGCCGTTTATTTTGAAAGTGGCCTAACTCCACTTTTCATTTTTTTCCGGTTACCCACGGTAACATGTACAGCTTCAAATTATCTATCAATAAAGCATTTAAGATTTTTTATATTCCGAGTAAATACGGTAATTCTGGACACAAAAGTTTTCAGAGTTAGTTGAATCACTGAACCGTTTATTTTGAAAGTGGCCTAACTCCATTAGGAGTAGAGATTTTGGTGTGGTAGAAATGGCATTAAAAAAAAATAATTTACTGTTTGTCCCCCGAGAGTATTACAATATTATCAAAAAGTGTCGGAAAGGTAATAACTTTATTGTACATGAAATAAGACAAGAAGATTTTGTATCAACAAAATTATTAGAAGACGCAATTTTTAAAAGGGTCAAGAATTCTAACGGAGAACCAATAAACTGGTTAAAAATATGTTGGATGCGTTTTGTCAAAAATGAATAAGATTTTCTATAAGACATCAATGAATGAGAACGAAAATTTGAAAGTCCTGAATTTAATACCACATCGGGGTAGACCAAGAAAGTTCGAAAATATTGTATTGACACCACTGTATAAAAATATAAGACAAATTACAACCACAAAATTCAAGGACATAATTGACTTATTACGATATATACCACCGGAACATCATGATTTCTTTAAATCCCTTTCACATACACAAAATGTAGATGAGTAGAAAATTGTTTTGTAATTTATTTTTGCAAAAAATATTTTGAATCGCATAATTTATGTTTTTAAAGTGTTATAAAGATATGTAACATAAAATAAGTATTGTTTTTTCGCAATTTGAAGCATCTTAAATTATGTTGAATGGACTTCGGTTCCTTCAAATTTTATAACGAATCTGGTTGTTAATTTTGAAAGTGGCCTAACTCCATTTTTGGTAAGAAAATGCATATTATTCACTTAATAATTGCCATTATTTTAATAGGAACTGTAAATTGAACACCTTTAGATACACTTAAGCAACATAACTCATTGTTATTCTTTACGTATATTTTTAATTGCATTGAAACGCAAACCTTTAAATATCTCAATTTAAGGTTATATGGAGTTAGGCCACTTTCAAAATAAACGGCTCATATATATATATATAGATAATACTTATGAAATCTTATACACTATCAATCAAAAAAGTATTGAAATTCTACGTATACATATTTCGAGAAATGGGATATTTGTAAGAGTGAGAGAGAGAGAGAAAATAATTAATGCGTTTGTAGTAACAAGAATAGTTTGATTCGTCAAAAAAGAAATAAAAAAAAATTACGTAAATTATTAATTGAAATAATATATTTTCACGTATAAATTCACGAGTTAAATTTGATTTGTTATTTATCATAAATTGCTAACAATAAGAACTTTGAAAAAATAAAAATAAAGAATAAAATACTTAATACGGATAAAAATTGTAAATTAGAAAGAGAAAAAAGAAAAAACATAGAAGTATGTTTTGTTTATATAATAGAGCCTATGATTAACAATACGTATCATTTGCTACGTGTCCTTGGTGTATCCGTGTACGTGTGTATACTTTTACGAAGTATTATGTTTGCCGATAAGGACACGAGATGTTACGAGACGATCAGTTCTGTTTCATTCGTCGTGTTATAAACATCAAGTGTTTAAACGTATTTTCTTCGAGTTAACAACATTTGGAATTTAATGTAAGTTGTACGAAATTAATTGATTACTACATATATATATTATTTATTTTAATTAACGTCATTTATATTCATAAGTATATGAAAAGTATACACAAGTGTCATTAATGTTTTAAAAAAAGGCTGGTAAATGTTTGTTTAAAAAGTTTTTCGATTTGTTAAATAAATTTATCGGTATATACGATTTTTGATTGGTAATGTGTATGTGTGTGTGTATGTGTAGATGTACACGTTAGTATATGTAGATAAATATTACTTCGAATGTGCGTTTTAAATGCGAACGAATCGATGAGACAGGATTATTCTGTGAACGAGCTATTAATTAATGAAATTAGCCGATGCTTCAGTGGTCGTCATGCAGTTTGATTATTCGACGAATTCGCTTCTGTTTTCTCTCTCTCTCTCTTTCTACGTTAACGATAAGTTCAAATCTCATATATATATATATATATATATATATATATATATGCACACATATATACCTATATATAAATAATAATAGTAGTATTGGAATACGATCAAGTGGATCATTATTTGAGTTTGAATAATATTCCATGTTGTTATTTACCTACAACAGTCATATGACATTGTTCATTTCTTCCTTATTATATATGAAACTTCTCGTTGTTAGTTTATTAATTAATTAAATTATATTATTGAACGAGTTAATAATTGATCATCTGTCTGTCGTATATTTTGCTTTTTCTCTTCTTTTTTATTTTTTACAAAATTGTCGTGGTTCAAATAACTGCTCGTGTCTGTTTAAAATATTACAATGTTTTTTTTTTATAATTAATTAAACAAAATATTATTCTTCGAAATTACGATCAGATTAAATCATCGATTTAATTATCAAACAAATTCAAAAATTCTATTTGTCGAACGTGAAATGATTTATAAAAATATGTGATTGTTGAATTGTTCTTGAAGATGTTTCTTAAATTAATGAAAAACATTTTAAAACTAATATCGTGCTTGATGAATTTGGTGTGATTAAAATTTCGATGAAAAATAAAGAAAGGAGAAAAATTGAAAAAATTATATTTAAAAAAAAAAAAAAAGAAAAAAGACGGATGATTTAGAAGATGACTTAGGCGAGCGTCGTCCGGTGAATAATTTCGTCGAGATTTTTACCCGAGGTTCTTGAAATATATTATATAGTAGAAGATTTTCTACTTCCTTTCCTTTTTTTTTCTCTTTTTTTTTCTTTTCATTTTTTTTATTCATTTTTCTTCAAATTCTTTTCTTTCTTTCAAAGAGATTTTTTTCCAACACGCATTCGCTGTACGATTTATCGGATATCCGATATCACCGACCGTGATAACGAGTAAGCTTAATGAGCACATTTAAAGGCACCGACTTCCCGTGCATTTCACTGACAAAAAGGGATGCGTTATTAAAAAGGGCAGATCCCAGGGATTAAGACGGATGTGAGGAGGAAACTTTTTGATAAGGATCGTTTTCAATAGAAGATCGACAAAGAAAGAATGAAAAGATTAAAGACACGGGACTTATTATAATCGAAAAATATGTGTGTGTGTGTGTATTTTTACATATATATATTTTATTACATAAAAACACACATCGTCATAAGTGATTCGGTACTTTTATACAAGGATTAATCCTAATCGGTTATCAGCTCTTTTTTACGCGATTTTCATTTATGTTGTAACTGATTTCGGCAAAATATGCACACAAATTTTCAGTATTGTAAGAATAAAATTATCGTTAGAAATTATTTACTTTTTCGAAGAAGAATTACAAATATATATATATATATATATGAGATTATTAATTATTTAATTAACAATTATTTATTAAGGAAGCGAGTTTCGATTTACGACCGATAAAGGCTAAAAACCTGCACGAATTGGTACATTATAAAATATGTAATTGTACTTAATCATAAAATCAAAGTTGATTCATCGTGTTTTACCTTTACATGTCCGCCTACTAAACAAACTAATAATATTTGAATAATAATATCAAATAATATGTTTCCTTTAAACCATTCAACTTTATTCTAACAAAAACATTTTTGTCCACCATCGATAGTTTCGAAGATATATTTAAGTGGATTTATTTAAATGGGACACCCTGTATATGTATACGTCTCGTTATATGTGACAAAATTACGAGAGTATACACGTCCGTAATTTTTCTTTTTTTCCTTTTCCTTTCCTTTTCTTTTCTTTCTTTTTTTTCTTTTTTTTTCATCCTGATTACGTATATCTACCTAGATGCAGTCACAGTATCCCATCTCTTTCTCTCTCTCTTTTACTCATTTTTGTAGTTTTTCTTTCTTTCTTTTCTTTTTAACTCTTTCCCCATCTCTACCAGATTTCCATATATTCTAAAAGCTGCTGCACACACGACGTTAATGAAAAAAAAAAAAAAGAAAAGAAAAATAAAGGTAAAAACAAAAAAAAAAAAAAAGAAAAATAGAAGAATGAAAAACATAGGAAGCGTACAATGAAGGAGAAACGACGTTATAATATTATACTAGAAGCCGCCCCCACGTATCCGATAAGATTTTCACTATAAAGTTATTTACCAGTTATTTAAACTTCGGCTTAACTTTTTCATCAACCGTTCTTTTTTTCTTCTTCTTCTTTTTTCATTTTATGGTTTTTTTTCTTATTTTTCTCTCTTACCTCTCCTTTGTTATTCCCCCCCCTTTCTCTTCTCTCTTCCTTTATCTTTCTTTATTTTTCCTGATTAAACTTTTTCACGTTTCTTTTTCATTTTGGCTTCATTTTTTGAAACAGTGTATATATTCTTTATTTTTCTGATATATTTTCATAATAAAATACATTTCACGTATCATTAAATTTAATCGTATATGTGTTGTATGCGCGTATATATGGGTGTAAAATTTATTGGAAATATAAACGACTCTTACCAAAGGATGAAAACGAGAGACGATGATAATATTATCAACAATTTCGAGATTAAATAATAATAATTAAGAGAACATTTTGGGGGGGGGAGGAATTTAAATCCGATGCTTTGGAATCATGCACTAAACTCCCCATTCATTTTAATTTAACCAATCTATCGATATCAGATCCGATTATTATTTCTCTCCATTAATTTTATTTAATACTATTATATTATCCGAGAGAGATATAATGTTAATTGAGAATTGAAAAAAAAAGAGGAAGAAAAAAAACTAAGTAACATAAGACGCAGGTAGCAAAAAAGTGAGAGAGAGAGAGAGAGAGAGAGGGGGAGAATAAAAGGAAGATGACAAATAAAAAAAGAAAAGAATAAAAAGTCGAAGAAAGTGGAAGAAAGATTTCGAAAGAGATGAAAAAAATCGAAGCTTCGATAAAAGAGATAAAAAGATGGTTCGGTGGTGGGGGTAAGCAATAAGCTTCTTGACAGATAATACTAAGAAGGGGGGGAAAGGGTGGAGATAAAAGAAGTGGTAGGCATGAATCGTGCTTGTAAAGTTGAAAAGTTATCCCCCTCCCCCTTTCTTTCTTTCTCTCTCTCTCTCTTTCTCATTTTGTTTTATTTTTCTTCTTTTCGAAGGGTATTGACATTTTTAATAAATTATCGAGAAAAGTTAAGAATATAAAAAGGATCATGAAATTAAAGAGACAAGTTTAAGATAATAGTGTCGTTAATAAATAATAATAAGAAGATAGAGAGAGAGAGAGAGAGAGAGAGAGAGGGAAGCAAATTATTATTTATTAAATAATATTTAACAATAAAAGAATATAGTTACACAACGATTGTTGTAATGTCATTTGTTATTTTTATATATAATATAGAAATATATTTATTAAATTATCTTTTTTGAAAATATTATTACAATATTATTTATATATCGAAATTATTTTCTTATTAATTATTTTAATAAAAAAATATATATATTCTCAAATGAAATTCTTTACACAAATGTTGTTGTATTACGAATTAATATTTTCTTAAGTAGATATATATTTTTGTCATTTATGAACGTGATCTTTCCGAAAAAAAAAAAAAAGAAAAATAAAAAGGCTAATATAAATATTACTTACCTTATCGTTCGATCCATTTAAATTATCTCTCTATATATCTAATCGAAAATCAGTTTTATAGAAAACTTTAATCCAAAAGTACAGTGTGCACGTTTTCAAACTAGCCTATCATTCAAGCTTCGACGCCTGACGGAGGGTCCTCGAGTCGAGGGGTTGTGCGACCCCTCAATGAGGGTAGCAACTACTACCCTACCTGTCGACAAACCGTGATATTTTCTTCTTTTTTTTTTTTACTCCACCTCACACCACTTCCTCATTACTTCTCTCTCTCTCTCTCTCTCTCTCTTTGTCTCTGTCACTCACTCACTCAATCATTCCTTAAAACGAGGAAAGATACAAACAAAAATTGAATAAAAATTTGGATGAAAAATATTCTGTGCATTGTTTTTTTTTACAGAACACACCTGCAAGGATTTTCGTTGTACTCAAAACGAATTTTGCATAGAAACGGATCTACTTTGCGACGGTGTCAATCATTGTGGCGATGGTTCCGATGAAGCAACCTCCACTCTCTGTGCCAGTAAGTTTGTTAAATAATTTTTTTCTTTTCTTTTTATTTTTTTTTTTTTTTTGGAATTAATATATGCTATCATTTAATTAATCTCATTTATTCGAGTATCCTGCAACCGTATGGGGATATTTGATTTTATTTAATTTAATTCATTGTAACATCTCTATATTGTAGAAATTTATGTTGTACGTTGCATGTTACACCCACACGTGTATATGCGTGCGTGCGTGCGTGTGTGTGCATATATATGTAATATGTTAACATTTAATTTAATTACAAATTCATAATAAACTTTGTTACAAATTTCTACATTCTATGTTTGACATCTCTTTAAAACAATTGTTTGTTATTTCATATATATATAATAATTTGTATATTTTTCATAATTCAATTTACATAAGTAAAATATTATATAATACATTATTTTTTTCTAACATATTATTAAACGTTCTAACATTAGTCATTGTAATATCATTCTTCCAACTTTAAGACAACACGAATAAAATTAAAAAAAAAAAAAATCATTTATAAAAAGATCTACACGAAACGTCGGAGAGAAGATGCTATTCTGTTATTTTTAACGAACAGATTTTTTGTATTTTACTTAAAAGTAGAAAAATGAAAAAGAAAGAGAGAAGAGATTTACGAATTTCATTCGTAAATTTTTTTTTATATATTCTGTGTATTTATTATTTATTATTTTTTATCCTTCATTTCCCTTTCTCTCTCTCTCTCTCTTTCTCTCTCTCTCTCAGTCTCTCACTTACTTTCTTTTTTGTTCTTCTTTCCTCTTCTATTTTTCTACCTCTGTTTACACTTTTTTCCTATCGACCAGATTCGAAACATGTTTACGTCATAAAACATTAAAGTTACCTTAACGCATATACAAGGGAAAAAGCTTCGGTATCATTCGTGTTCCGTAATCGTTACAAAATGTAATACCACGAAGTGAGTTCGTGTCACAGTACTCAGTTGTACCTTCTCGTCTAGGTTATATCATCGATCTTTCTTCGTATAACGAAACTAACCTGCGTGTTTATAGTTTCCCGGGGAGAAAAGAAACTATATCCTATTATCGACCAACGGAATACAATATACTTGTTCCCCAACATTTTCATTCATTCTCTTTTACTAACTAAATCTATGTGTTACATTATACTACTATGCATTTAATAAATACACATTTCTATTACGTATTACGTCAAATTTATTCAAATCATATTTATATAATAATATTTGTAATTATTTGAATTATTGGCAAAATTTAATTATTTTGATTTCTTTTTCAACTAAATTTTTTTAAAGCAGATTTTTATTCATATAATAATAATATTCGAAATTTTATATATATATATATATATATATATTATATTATATTTTTAGGGACAAAAAAATATTACAGTTCGATAAATGTATTTTTTTTTTTTTTCATTAATTTTTAATAACACATTAAATTATAATTTTATACAAGATT
Organism: Polistes fuscatus; assembly: GCF_010416935.1. Taxonomy (NCBI): domain Eukaryota; kingdom Metazoa; phylum Arthropoda; class Insecta; order Hymenoptera; family Vespidae; genus Polistes; species Polistes fuscatus. The sequence goes on along the minus strand of NW_025112997.1, from coordinate 3,215,553 downwards.
ACTTTTATACAAGTTGCGTGTGATTTATAAAATAAATAGGATGTGTATTTTCTCCTTTGTAATTACTTTTTTATTTCGTAACAGTTGTTTGTTAAAAACACGTGTAAACGCATTAGATAGATTCGGTTCAAGTCAATTTCCCGTATTGCGGTTAAATTCTCGTAGGAAAATTTAATCGTTTATCTCGGTGCATTAGCGTCAAGCAAAGAGCCCGTTGCTTGGAACGATCGGAAAAATTACATTTTTTCCCTTTTATACGAAGGAGATATTCACCTTCCATTTACGTTGGCTCGTATTCCAGTTCGTACTACATGCCCAGGAAAATGAGATTACTACGAAAATCTCTCGTCGTTTCGTGTAACGATCGATAAAACTCATTAGATTCGTATGTATGCGTGTGCAAGAATTGGATTTCAATCGTGGAAATCTGATCGAAAACCAACCGAACGAGAACGTACAAACGTACGAACGTACGAACGAACATATGTTGTTCTCTTGTAACCTCCGACGAAGTGTCGGAAAATACATGGGGTTACACAAATATAAAATACAAATTTTCCAATACGAAATACCATTGTTTTGTAACTAAGAAAAATTGCTAGTCAAATTTATTTAAAAAGGGAAAACAAATATATTCTTCCATTCGATGTTTGATTGATTTCGTTTCATTTCATTTTATTTCATTTCATTTCAAATTTCATTTTCCAATACGATAAAAACGTACGCACGTACACATACGCTATATATTTTTTTTTTTTTTTTTTACTAAGCTTTGCATGTAGAAAAGTTTTCATTAATATAATATATATATTTATTAATTTATAATAATATTAATTTTAATTTATTATATATATTAATTATATATTATAATTAATTATATTAATATTATATATTAATTTAATTTATAATTTATAATTATATTAATTTATATATAATATATTTATTATATTTATTAATTAAAAACTTTATATTCCTCGACAAAATTCGATAAATTCGATTGATCGACACATTTTTCTATATAATATCATTGTTAATGAATAGTTATTATTAAAAAAAAATGAATTGTTTGTTTCAGATTCCGAGGCATCGACGATCCTGGGCATGCAAACGACCTGGTTCGCAGCTGCCTTCGTTTTCTTGCTCCTGTCTATGACTGGTCTGATTACAGCAGCAGTTTTCTGCTTTTGTAGACAACGAGCCTCGACCCCGAGGCACCCCCATAACGCGCACAATGCTCAGACTCACCCCCCTGTCAGCTTCCCATGTAAGTCACGAAAATTCACCCTCCGTTTTACCCGAACGCGCCGCTCGATCAATGTTTTCGATGTCGTCATTATTGTTGCGAGTTGTTCTACTCGTCGTCATTCTCATTGTCTGGTGTTATATAATTTTTTTTTTTATTCTTTTTCGTTTCCTCCTTTCACTTATCGAGAATAAATGTACACCTTTTAACGTATATTACATTTTTATCACAAAATTTCAAATAAATGTAATAATTAATAATTTGACAGGTAACATGTGTATATATTTGATAATATACACAAAATATTTCTAGTAAATTAAAATCATTAACTTTAACGCAAACCATTTAGAGACAAATATCTATCTATGTGTGTGTGTGTATATTTATGCTCGTAGTTATTATTTTGCTTGTTAAACGCATCAAAAATATTAGATAATTTAAAAAGGATCTTTTTTGTTTTTTTTTATTTATTTTTGTACGCGCGTACAAATCTTTACGAACGGATTTAAATGAGAAAATCATAATAATTATTATTATTATGATTATTATTATGATTGAATGTACGTATTAAAAATATTTACGTACACGTATCGTATGATATTTGTTTGCCTTGCGGATTACACAATAGGGTTTGATACAAATTTCCATTATATTGTACAAATGAATTATATTTTTCCAATAATTATAACATAAAAGCTGCTTTCCCGTGTTTCGTTTCGTTTTGTACGTTTCCTTTTGTAAAGATTTATACGCAATATTGTTTTTCCACGAGGAAAAATATCACCACCACCCACTATTACCACCACCTCACTTCGAAAGAGAAAAGAGGATTGTGGGTCGGGGAAGGAGAGGACGAGGGTCGAGCCAATGATCAAAGGACGCACTATCGCGATCACCAAACCCGTATAGCTCGAACCTTTGCATGTGTGTGTGTGTGTGTGTGTGTGTGTGTGTGTTTCCAGCTTAAAAATCAAATATTTATTCGTTTTGCATATACCAAGGATAATCATTGTAAAATTTGCCAGTTTACAAATCCAAGATTCTTTTGACTTTTCATCAATATCATTTTTATATAATATTAGGAGATCCACCTGACAATTCTTTTAATGAACAATTATTTTTTAATATTAATTAATAAATAAATGAATGTGTGAACAAACGAACGAACGAACGAATTAATAGACATAAAAATATTCGTTCGTTAATATTTCCATATTTAATTTCGAATCATTTGCTTGATAAATCATAATAATAATTCTTCTGGCGTATATACACATATATACATATATATATATGTGTGTTTGTGTGTATTTAATAAAAAATTCTAGAATAGAATTTAATTAGAATTAATTAAGAAAAAAAAAAGTTTAGTCATTCGTGTTAAGTCAGCAAAGTTTACGGAGGTTTAATGCGAGAGAATTTCAAATTTCTATTCGACGTTCATCTACCTAAGATAAAGAGAGAGGATGGTTGTAGAGGAGTAAAGAGAGAGAGGATGGAAGATATAGAGGTGGGGTAGGGGGGGGGTTTTGAGAAAGTTGCTGTGTCGTAATACTCCGATTTAATGGAGCGAAGTAGACTTGATAACGGGTAGGACGTTGCAAGATTTATTCGAGTTTCGCGTCTACGACGAGTGTAAACTTGAGAAGAGAAGTCCCCCCTCTGTCCCCCTCGGAATTTATCAAATTGTTGATCTCCCTTCTTTATACGCAAACGTATAGTGGAATAAAAAACAAATAACGAGCGGAGAGGGAAAGTAAACAAAATCGAAAAGAATGAAAATTAAAAAAACAAAATTAAAATAAATATATAAAAGAAAGTAAGAAAGAAGATGAGAATAAGAAAGAGAGAGTGCGAAAAAGTGTGTGTCTGTGTGTGTGTGTGTGTAAAAAAAAATAAGAAAAGTTAAGAGAGAAAGTAAGAAGTAATATAGGAGAGAGTGAAAAACTGAGAGAATGAGAGAGTACGAGAATACGAGAAAGAGAATTAGAGAGAGAATAAATGACAGAGAATTAGAGAGAGAGAGAAAGAGATTAAATGAGTGAATGAATGAGAGAATACAAAATAGTAAGAGAGTATATGTTTATATGAGAAAGACAGAAAGAGAGAGAGAGAGAGAGAGAGAGAGAGAGAGAGAAATAGAAAATGCTTGAATTATTCGTAGGACGGAAATTAAGGCCTTAGGGCGCTGTCTTTTAATCTACACGAAACGTTCCCTTCGGCATTCGAGGCGGGTTGCTTCGGTCACGTCGTACGTCTTTCTTTTACCAACTTCTTCTACCCCTCTTCTACTCCTTCTCCTTCTCCTTCTCCTTCTACACACCCCTCCCTCTCTTCTTCGTCCTTCTTTTTCTCCTTCTTCGTCCCTTTTAGTTTTTCCTCCTATTATCGTTCTTTTTCTATTTCTATGTATATATATATAATATATTTATAAAAATATATATATTTAATAAATATATATATTTTTCGTAATATTATTTTTCTAGATTTTATTTATAAAAGAAAAAAAATCATATATGCGAGAGTTATATAATTTATTATAATTAATATGATTTAAAATGATTAATATGATTAATAATTAATATAATTTAATATATATATATAATAATGAATATATATAGAATCATATATAAATATAATAGTATATATATATATATATTTATTTTCATATTACCACCCACCGTTATCATGGTAAAACAAATTTTGTATTTTTCTATTTTGACTTGTTTTTTTTTTTTTTAGTGTCCTTTTAGTATTAGATTCAGAGTTATAAGTAACTTCCGATGCAGTTTACTTAACTCATTCGAGAGCGATTATTTCCAAGACTATAATACTGGTTGCACACCAGATGTGCAATAGTAATAATGAGCAATTATTAGTTATTGTGAGTAAAGTAGTTGTCTATGTAAGAGTTTTGGCAAATATCGTATATAATAAATTAATATAAATGTTGTTATTTAATGAAAAGGAAATAAATGTCTGATAAAAAAATACAAAAGTTACTTATGACTAGATTTAAATATTATTTTGTCTCATTTCTTCTTTACAGTTAGTCTCTTTCTCTCTCTTTTTTTTTTCCCATTTGTTTATTCTTTTCTTTTCATCGTATTTATTTTTACTCGTCTTTACTTTTTGTTTGTTTGTTTGTTTGTATTATTTTTCTTTTCTTTTTTTATTACCGTTGAATAATAATTTTCGAATAAACAGGTTTTCTCGTCGGAGCAACTAATGTAAAATTTCTTTTATTAAATCGAATCGATTTCAATTGTTATCAATGAAATTATTATGGGACGTCTAACAATCACAATTAAACCGGTATCGAAATAATTTCGCATGCGGAAAACGCACGTTAACTCGCATCGATGCGTCTTTCGTTTGAACAATGCAATAATACGGTATAATTTAGGTAGCATTGGTTGCACGGCAATTAACTAACTTCGAGTTTCACAAAATTCCTTTTGTGAGTGTGATATTCATACGCGAAAGTATTATTAACTTTTTATACTCCGTGTTTCATTTTTTTTCTTTTTTTTCTTTATTTTAGTTTCTATTCTCTTGTAAATATTTTTCGAGTAATTACTATTTAACTCGAATAAAAATCTAATGATTTTTCGTAATATTATTTTTCTAGATTTTATTTTGTAAAAGAAAAAAACACACATATATGCGAGAGTTATATAATTTATTATAATTAATATAATTTAAAATGATTAATATGATTAATAATTAATATAATATAATATATATATAATAATGATTAATAATTTTCTAAATCATATTAAACATAATAAACTATATGATTTATTATTAATATTATTTAAAAAAGAATATTATATGAATATTATACTAACATGATTTAAAAAAGAAAAAAAATGTATAACATTTTGGATCAATGTTCGATAGGTCGTAAAAATATGTCGGAATTGTTGTTTACAAAATTGAAGGTTTAGAAAAAGAACAAGATATTTATGATTGTTGATAAAAATCGAAAATAATTCAAAACGAGTGTGCCATAATGTAGGTCAATAAACTTTCTTATATTGATAATTACTTGGTAGTGAACGTAATTAGGACGTTTGTTTGAATGTAAAAGTGTTTATAAAACTAATCAAAATTCACCGAACGTAATACCGCGAAAGTTTAGAACCATTGTCCTAGCCGATGAAAACGCAGAGACAAGTTTCACCAACATTGTCGGCACGTTTCTCTATCTCGCTCTCTCTCTGTTTCTCTTTCTCTCTCTCTCTCTCTCTCTCTCTCTCTCTTTCTCTTTCATTTGATATCCACTTTCACGAATTGTTTACTTTTGAAACAAATACGGGAATAATTATTAATAATCATTCATAATTAATATAGTCGTTTTTTCGTTGCATTAAATTTTATTTATTTATATTTATTTTTAATGTTGAATTTAATAATAAATTTTTAATAAATTAAAATCATTATTCTTCCAATCGACACGAACGTGATTGGCTTGTTAGTTTTTGACTTTTTATTAAAATTATTATCGTTTCTTATAACAATTATCGTTTTATTAATTATCTTGTTAAATATGTTTTTGTGTTTTTTTTTTTTCATCTAATTATTTTCTAATCTAGAATAGAAGAATAGATACTAATTGCCGAATGATAAAGCTCTCATCTTTAATTAGGATTATCATCATCGTAGTATGCATAGACCTATTGTACACGATTAGGTGTGTCGATAATTGCCCGATAATAAGCTTTCATGTTAATCAGCATTATGAGACTATATGTGGCTCGATTTATACATAGTTTAGACGTATGATTGGAAGAACAAAGAGAAACCGACAAAATGGTGATAAATCAGTATATGATTTTAATTATTTCATCGTAAATTTATTCCTATTGCGAGAGAAAATATTTCTGATTTTAGATTTTCTTATATTACTGGTTTACTTTTTTTTTTTCTAAATAAACAAATTAAAATTAACGTTATCATAAGAAAAGTTCCAATAATTTCATTTTAATTATGTCTTTATCACGAAATGGTAAGAAAGAAGAGAAGAGAAAATTCGATTTTAAAAATTAATAATATTAATTTTATTATAACAATGTTTTTGGATTATTTAAATAAATAAAGGACAATTAATGCTTTAAAATGGTGCTTCTATCAAGTCTCTTAAATTTTTCGTTTTAAAGACATGAAAGAAGAAAAGATTAAAGTTTTAAAAATTATTAACAAAATTGATTTTGTTATAACAATATAATTGAATTGTTTAAATAAATGGAGAGTAAATTATGCTTTAAAATGATATTTTGCTCAAGTCTCTACGATTTTCCGTTCCGAAGATATAAGGAAAAAAAGATTTTCATTTATAATTCGTTCAACACCTGTTCGTAGTAATAGTAGTAGTAGTAGTAGTAAGCGTGCGTAAATTCTTGGAATTTATATAGGTCACTGGGTCATTGTTCCACTTTGAATGAAATTATGTAGGTCAGTGTGTCAACGTAAACCTATTTCATATATATAGGAATATCTCGGAAACTAAAAATCGTAGAGACTTGATTAATACACCATTTTAAAGGGAAAAATATTCTCTACGTTTTAAACATATTGTTAATAATTAATTACAAATTTGTTATAAACAATTATATGAAATAAATTCTTTCAAACTATATTCATCCTATTTTGATAGACAAAACATTCGGATCGTGTGATCGATTAATAAAATACGCAAATTGATACAGAGTTACCAACAAAAATGACTTTTTTGTTAAATAAACAATCCACATCTTTAATTTACGTGGGGATATCTTTGGAACTAATAGTCTTAGAGATTTGATAAAAACACTGTATTAAAAGGTAAATTATTCTCGATTTTTTAAACGCATTGTTTATATAATTATTATCATATTGTTATAAACAATTTAATATAAACAAATTCATTTGAAGTTTTTCTCTAGAAATAGAATTCGCGTCAGATTTGATTAATAAAATTGTAATTATGTTTATAAAAACAAGTGAACTTTTTACCAAAAGAACAGTTTTTTTTAGTTTGTTTTTTTGAACATATATAGCTATTAACACGTGTATAACACTTGGAAAACATATCTAAGGAAAGTAAAATAGTTATCGCATTATTCAAAGCAAGCTTCGATGTTAGTATAGTTAGTCACGCGAACGAGATTGTCTTGTCCGCAGTGTAAATCAAAGGCATCGACTTCTAATTGGCCAGTTCACTAGTGCGACTACTCTCTTTCTAACCGCAAACGCTCTTTCAAATGCATCTCATTACCATTTCCAACCAGCGATTTCGTAACCGCACCAATTTCGATCTACAAACGGGAACGAAGGAAATGAAACGGATCGTTAAACGTAACGAGGATTCATTCCTGCCCGTTAACAACATTTTTTTTTCCTTCATTGTTTCTTACTTCGTTTATTTTATTTTATTTTATTTCTTTTTTATTCGTTCAGAATTTTTTCTTCCTCCGATCGATCGTCATTTAAAAAAAGAAAAAAAACGATAAATTTCGACGTAATATTTTGTTCAATCATCATCTTATTTGTCAACGTTGGTAGAACAACAATTCCAAGAATTAATTTACTGTTCATACCGTCACGGTCATAATCATTGTCAATTGTGCTATACGTCACGTGTTCTTTATCGAACTATACTATCTTACATTAGTTAGTATCCACCAAGAGATGTAGATGATCATACTCACACATACGTCACTTTCACGCATTACGTATCACAGTGTATATGGAAGTTCATATATAAGGTGATTCAATTATTATTTGATATGTTATATTAAACGTTAATATTTTTTCAATATAGTTTATATAAAAATTAATTTTCAAAGATAAGATTTCTTATCTTTGATATTAGATATATGATAAGAATTTGATTGAATTATTAGTCTCGATATGAATTTTTATTTTTTCAATAGATTTTATTTATTTAAAATGTATGTTTAATTAAATAAATATTTGTTTCTTTTTGTTTGTAAAAAAATATAAATTTGGATAATTATAATCGAATCACCTCATAGATTCAAATATTTATGTATGTATCATATTTATGAATTATCTATATACAGTGACAAATTGTATTATTGGCATAAATAACAATTACTTTTAATGTGTTTATATATATATATATATTTAAATATTTTAACAAAAATAATTAATAGTTAAAAACAAATGCACACCAAAAAAGATATTAGTTTACTCAATCACCATGCAGTATACTTAAACTTGATATTCGAGAGTTACATGTAAAGTCAATTAAAAATATACATAAAAAGCATAAGTTCTTAATTACAAACTACTTTGAATTAATTTAATTTAATATAAAAAAAAAAACAGAAAAGAACAAAAAATGTTATTATACGTCAAATCAATCTCCAAACAATGTATTCAAATTTAATATTACGACAACAAAATATATATATATATATAAATAAAACAATAAATCATGTATTTAACATATTCACTGAGAAACGATAAATCTTATAATTGAATCTAATAATTTATTTTGTTGAGCACTGTATATACACATACACACAACAAAGAAACAAACAAACACATACATAAAAACTGATCGGTCGACCGTCGTCCTTTTAAAAAATCGTAGATGTCTCGGTATCGGTGTGTTGTTGTACCTCTCTTTAGGGATTCGAAGCTCGTGGTGGAGGTGCGCTCGATACGTGCTTATCCATCGTGAAGTTTCCCTGAGCAGCTACGAGCAACACGTTTCACTGTGGACAGTTTCGTCGCGAAGCTCGTACGACAAAGTCCTACACTTGCTACTATTTCTGTTCCACTTATTACACTTCAAAGAAGACGACACGAAGAATAAGAAGAAAGATCAAGCTAAAAATAATAAGGAGAAGGTGGAAGAAGAAGAGGAAGAGGAGGAGGAGGAGGAGAAGAAGAAGAAAAACAACATTAACGAAGAAGAAGGAGGAGGATATATAACTGGAGAAGTCTTCAGCAGTATTAACAGCAACAGCAGCAGCAGCAGCAGCTTCTTCCTCTTCTTCTTCTTCTACTACTTGTTCTCAAGTTTGAAAAAACTTGGATCAATGAGAAGAAGATCTTGGAAGATGACGTCTCACGAGAATACCACTACTATTAATACGACAAGAAATAGAAATAGATATAATCCGATAAACACATTGTTAACAATTATCGTATTTTGTTTAATCTTGTCAATTAATAAGATCGAAGCTGTCGAAGATAGTAACAATATAGTGATCGGTAACGTGGACAATGACATTAGCAAGGATTACTTCATAGGACCTTGTTTAGTGAACACCAATCAAACCTGTCCAGACGACGAAGTGACGTTCTTTTTATATACTAGAAAAAATTTATTTAAAGGACAACGTATAGTTGTATCAGATACCGATTCGAATTTAGACGACACTAACTTCGATTCTTCTAATCCAACGAAAATCATAGTTCACGGGTATAATTCTGATATGCAATTGAGTAGTTTGATCGATGTTAGAGATGAATATTTGAAAAAGGGCGAATACAATTTGATTGCTATCGATTGGCATAGGTTAGCTATTGGACCATGTTATCCGATAGCTGTTCACAATGTTCAACACGTTGGTGAATGTCTCGCACAATTAATACGAAGATTAGAGTTTCACGGTGCCAAGGATTTACACGTCATTGGGTTCAGTTTGGGCGCACACGTGCCTGCATTCTCAGCTAATTATCTTAAACCTTATCAATTGGACAGGATAACTGGATTGGATCCAGCAATGCCGTTATTCGTAACAGCTAGTGCACAAGACAAATTAGATCCTACAGATGCTAATTTCGTTGACGTTTATCATACTAATGCTTTTATTCAAGGCAAAGTTGAACCGTGCGGTCATATTGATTTTTACATGAACGGTGGTATTAATCAACCCGGTTGTTGGGAAAATCGAAATCCGTTTGGTTGTAATCATCATCGATCTGCAGAATATTTTGCCGAATCCATTAACTCGAATATTGGTTTTTGGGCTTGGCCTTGTCCCGGTTTTTTTTCCTACCTTTTGGGTCTGTGCCCACCAAGATATCCGGCTGTTTTAGCTGGGGATCAAGTTGATAGAAAATATAAAGGATTTCATCTCGTTAAAACTAAATCATCTAGTCCTTATGCGGAAGGAATGTTTATTGTTAATCCTCAGGATGTTAATTATTAAAAAAATACGATTGTTTAGGTTATTTAACACATTTGAAATCGGTAACGCAATTCTATGTAACGTTTCCTTACGTTATTTCAAAATTCTCTATTCAAATGTTACTAACGTAATTCTACGTCATTAAATATTCAATTTTATATTGTTCATTTGATTGTCAAATGATTACTTTAATATTATTATTCTATTTCGTTCAATAATATTGTTTATATTTCAATTAATTCCATATCAAACCAAAAAACGTATCGTTTGAAAAAAACCGATCACGAATGTGTTAATCAATATATATATATATATAATATTTAATTATTAACATATGTGATAATCAATCTCTCGTAAAAATATTCGAGTTAAACGTATATAAAAATATTTTATGTTAATTAAGTTTTATTTATTTATCGATAAAAGAATTTCTCGATTTAGGATTATGTAAACGTGTAAAAAATGGTAAAAATGATAGAAACATCTATATATATATGTGTATGTATGTATGAAAGATATGTTATGTAGGATGATAAACGTTCGATATTCCGTTTAATATTCACGCGTGTGTAATAAATCGTAGAGTACTGGTCAGGATCGTTTTGTGTGTTTATCGTGAGTCTATCTCTTTCTCTCTTATTCATTCTCGTCGAGGGAGAAGAATCTCTCGTTCCAATTGCAGTACCAACAGCAACACCAGCTTTACACAAAACATATATATATATATATATATATATGAATATACGTGTGTACTAGTGAGTGTGTATATCGTAGACACCCGGTAGTGCTAATCGATATAGTGCTCCGACGAGCGTAATAGAACTAGGACGTGTATAACATACACCCAAATAAAATTCTTTATCGATCTTTCCATTCCTATCGAAATGTAGATAAAAGAACGTTACTTCAACGTTATGTATTAAATAAGATAGTTATATACGAGTGATAAGAACGTATGTCGATTAGAATGATTATTTATCTATTCTAGAATTATTTCAATTTATATACATGTTATACCGTTAGAAACCAAAATTAGATAATGTCAAGATTCACATGACCGTTTGGTCTATGTCCGAAATATTAATGCACGTATAAGAAAAAACCTAAATGTTCGATCTTTCATCGACGTTTTTGGCATGTGTTAACAATTCACTATGTGAATCTTGATATTAAACAACTTCCGTCTTTTGCGGTAACATATATATACTGTATACTATAACAAATATACATACTGTAATATAGTATACTGTATACTATATTCTGTATACTGTATACTATATACTGTATACTGTATACTGTATACTATATACTATATACTATATACTGTATACTGTATACTATATACTATATACTGTATACTGTATACTGTATATTATATACTGTATACTATATACTGTATACTGTATACTATATACTGTATACTGTATATTATACTGTAATATATATTATATTGAATCGTTCGGAAAGTAATTTCATTTATACATCGAGACACTTAGTTAATTGTTTTTGTCGATTAGCAAAACTTTACTTTGTACGTATAAAATCAATTGACATTTTATAAACATAGATACGGTTCTGACGTAAATTAACCCTTTCCACTCGTTTTTATCTCAAAAGATGTCATACGCTCGATAATTACAAAATACAGTGATAAATGTGTAAATGAAAATCAACACTAGTATTTAATTGAATTTGTATCTCTTCCCTTGTTATTCAATTTAAATTGTCTTATTGTTTTTTTTTCTTTTTAGTTAAAGTAATTTTCAAATAAAATATTAAAAAACGTTGGGGGAAAAGGGAAACTGATGGTAACAAAATTGGAGTATAATTCGAAAGTGCAAAGGGTTAAAACGTTGAAACGTTATTGCATTTCGATTTGTCGAGTAAGTTTTTTTCGTTTTTGTTTTTTTTCTTCTTTTTCTTCTAAAAAACGACAAATCAAAAAGTCAACATTTTCTGGTCGGATTTATTTCGTTTTATTTTCCGAACGATCTGACGAGACATGATTCGTTTCGTAAGAGTTTAAAAATTGTTAATTCTAACAATAATTATAATACACAATTTGATATTTACTTCGATATAATATTCATTAGTTTATTTAAACGATTTATATTAATTAGATCGAATATATAATATACCCAGTCGATGATACGTGGGAATATAATTAAATAGATACATCTATATCAATAATACGTATAATTAATTAATCGATTTATTATAATTATCCGCAGAGTAATAATAATAATTAGTGACATTAAATCAAATTTAGTATTTCTTTTTTTGTTTTTATATTCACAACAAAAGGTGATGATAAATTAATGAATGACTTTAAATTAGGATTACATTCATTATTTTTAATTACGTCAAGCTGTAATAAATGATCAAAATTATCGAAAATATAATTTCATAATTATTTCAAAATATTTAATTATAATTATAAAAAATATTAATAATAATTCAAAATATTAATTCAATTTAAATAATTGATTCAATCATTATAGTATTGTATTTTCTCTGTTTTTTTTTTTTTCATAAAATTAGAATATTAACATTAAACTTACAATGAGCGGTCAAATAATCGCTTCCTGTAATTTGTAAAAAAATTCGGTAAAAACGCATAAAATGTATATTATTCATTTATAAATAAAAAAAAAAGTATATATTGTTCTATATGAAAATATATGTTTTTTTTTTACCTCACGTAGAAATAGGTATATGCACATTAAATCTCGGTACGTTTAGTGTTAATTAACCCTTTGAGTGCTGAATACTTTTAACTGATATGTTTTATAAAGACAAAATAATTTATCATTAGTGCGACTTTTTCCGTTGATTGATATTATTAACCAAATTCTAATAATAAATTATATAGTTAATAATGAAACGTTTTTGTTTCTTAATACAATTTTCATGTGACAAAACAAAAAACAATAATCAGTATTACAAAACCAATATTATATTTTATTTCACATTAATATTGACAAGCACGTTATATGCGTTGATGATAAACAACGTTGGCAACTTTTTACCAAACGCATATATGCGTCCATACCAGTCAAAAGGTTAAAAATAACAAAACCAACAAATAAAAAGGGGTGATTAGAATTTTCCAAAGGGTCAAAATGATTAGAGATTCGCTATCCCTAATGGTAAAAAATATATTAATCAAATTTGCTTGAGCCCCATGTTTGGATTGTGTCCAAACAATTCGTTAGTTGCCTAACGAGGATCTCGTTACTCGTCACTACGTGATGGTAAGAGGAATGTAAAAAAAAAATACAAAAAAAAAAACATACAGAAAAGGAAAGGAAAGGAAAGAAAAAACAAATGGATATACGGATAGACAGATAGATAGATAGACAGATAGATAGATAGATAGATAGATAGATAAAAAAAAAGATAATCAAAGAGAGGAAGAGAAAGAGGGGGTAGGTGGAGTGGGGGGGGGAGTTTGGATACGTACCGTCGAGTAATCTCTCGTGAAAAATCAATTCTCGTAGCTTTTAAAACCAAAGTCCGTTTCTCTCTCTCTCTCTCTCTCTCTCTATCTCTCTCTCTTTTTCACTCAAACGAAACGAAACGAATGAGAACGAGGGGTGCAACAGGTTGCACTTGATACTAATTTGCGATTGGTCTTTTAATTCGTGACCTTACGTAGCGTTAGAAAGTGGAGTCTCTCATTGAATATTATCCAATGAAATCGATAATAGACAAATTCAAAAAAATCTTTCGTATATGTTGAGCTATGAGGAAAATATTGAATACTCTGTTTTTATATCAATTTCTTTCTTAATTTTCTTCTTTTTTTTTTTGGTCTAATTACTAATAGAAATTATTTCAAATTACAAGCGGGAATTAAATGGGTTCTTGTTGTATTGAAATTTTTTTTTTAATTACTATTTTACACAGAGAGACACGGAAAGATTTTTTTTTTTGTAATCAACCAATTTTGTTATAATTTTGATTTAATTAATATTTTATTTAACGATTATTGTAACGTAATTCAAACATAAAAGTCGAAGTTTTGTTGAAAGAGTTAAGATTGGAAAAATAAGATAAGTTTGAAATAATAAATGAATATTTAACAATCGACCTTATTAATTTTCTTCTTCATGTTCTGTCTTATTTTTCTTATTCTTCTTGTTCTTCTCTTCTAACTTTTACTTCTAATATAATAATAGTAATAATAATAATCGCTCTAAGTTCCATTATCTAAGAAGCTATATTACGATACAAGTAGAATGATGTTAAAAGTTCGGCGCAAATCTTTATTCTTGAAAGTGGTGTTAGTTAAATGAAGATAGCAAATGTGTCGGTGCAAGGTAAGAAAGTTACGTTAAAAGTTTTGCCCTCGTGTCTCGAGTAAAAGAACGAAACATTCACGTTCACGTTCGCGTTTCCGTTGAGATAGAACGAAAAAAAAAAGGAAAGAAAAGAAAAGAAGTAAGATATGAAGATCAAGATAAGATAAAGGAAAAAAGAATAAAAAATTCTTTTTTTGGTTTTTTTTTACTTAAGAAAATAGCTGGAAGATAAATGAAAGTAGAAGAATGTAATAATAAAAAAAAAAGAAAAAAGGAAAGAAAAGAAAAATGAATTACAACAGGTAATGCTAATTTTACTTGAAAAGTTTATTAAACTTTTATAATCGAATATATAATGTTTATTTTTTTTGTTTTATTCTTTTAGTTTTTAATATAAGATAACCAAATGGAAATCGAAAAACTTCAATTATATAATAGTACTGAAATATTTAAATATATTTTAATTCGAATAATATATTTATATAGGGGTGTTGTTATATAAGAGAAAATTAAATGACTTATACAAAATTCGTGTTATATATTTTATAATAGATTTATAAAAACGATCTCTTCGTATCGAATATTTTTCGTAAATTGTATAAACTGGATCATCGTTTGATCAGTTGAATAAAATCTCAAACCCCTTGTATAATTTATCGATCATATCTATATTAAAATATTTCTCGTACATTTTATCAATTATCAAATAACGTTGTAAATCATAAAACGAATATTATAATTTAATGTGTATAATAAGCATATTTCAAAACAAACTATGTAATAACAAAATAAACATATTTCGTTAGAATCATTAATAACATATTTTTCAAATTTTCTAATAAACAATTTTACTTAAACTTTTTAAATACGGTTGATGTATTAACCCGCAGGGGGTAAATTCGAATAGAAGTAAGTATAATAAATATGTATAGCGAGTATAGCTATTTTGCAAAAGTAAGGAAAGCTATTTCCTCATGATAAACGCGTACGGAATGCGAAGATTATTCTCTCTTGCTTTTTTTCTTCTTGTTAACTAGATAGCCTCGAACTTATGCTTAAAATCGATAAAGTTGTTCTGTGGAAATAATAATTGGATGATACAATAGATACATCTTAGCAGATACCAGAAAACCTATCACCTATCTTATTCTTAAGATTTTTTATTTATTGGTTAAACTTTAGAAATGATGTATACCAACTGAAACTTTCCTTTCCTCGTAATCGTTCAATTTGTTTTTAATGATAAATACTGGAGAAATGTAATGTTATATCTTTCTATTATCTAATCTATCATCTAAACTATCATCGATGGTTTGCATGTCGCGATACATGCGTTCGATCAGTATCGGAAAAGTTGAATGTTCCAAATTTACGTCATAGATGTGATCAACTACAATTATCTATATATAATTACTGATTGTAATTATATTATAATATGCATATATATTAGATATGTAAAAGATATGTATTAGAAATGTAAATATATATCATATGTGCGATATATCGGGGAAGAAAATTAGATAGAGAAAAAATAAATAATATAAATTAATTCGTATATATGTGTGTGTGAAATATTCAAAGTTAACATATCCATAAAAAGGGTTAAACATCCTAACGTGAATCTGATTATACAACTTAACGGATTTTCATTCTATTAATTATATTATAAAATAAACTTATTATCTTTTAATAAAAAAAAAAAAATAAATAAATAAATAAATTAATTCGTATATATGTGTGTGTGAAATATTCAAAGTTAACATATCCATAAAAAGGGTTAAGCATCCTGACGTGAATCTGATTATAGAACTTAACGGATTTCCATTCTATTAATTATATTATAAAATAAACTTATTATCTTTTAATAAAAAAAAGAAAATAAATATAATAAATAAATTAACGCGTGACTTTTAATTGGCAACGGCAACGGCAACGATCGAAATTTAATTGGTATTATAATAGGGGATCGTGTAGGATAAATAAATAAATTTAGCGAATAACAATCGGTAACGTGTGTCGATGAGAGAGAGAGAGAGAGAGAGAGAGAGAGTTTGACATAATCGATTATCATTATTGGCCGAAGTGTCGCGTTAGCTGACTATGATCGTCGAATAACAATTATTCCATGTGCAGTAGTAGCCAACGTAGTGCGTAATTACGAATAAGCTCATTACCGGTTGAACACTCATTATCCGATTGTCCGTTCTGTACTATCGGCTTCTACTCTCTGTCGTTATAGGATTAAATTCGAGTTTAACCTATTCAAACATATTAAATACCCTAACGTATTAAACTATTTTATTTTATTTCCATGATGTTATTGACAACAAAATTTTTTATTTCGATAAAATTAATATACGTAAACTATTTTTTTCTTTTTTCTTTTAAAACGAATTACCAAAATTCGTATTAGATAAACGCGACGAACGATTGAGTTTAACTATTCGTATTTTTACTCAACCGTGATACCTTTTCTTTTCATATTTGTAAATTTTTTTATTCAAAAAATCGTTATAAAAAAAAACAATTCACTCGTCTTCCGCAAGATTTATCCCCCGTTAAATATTACAATTATTTTTTCGACAAAAGAATTCTTAAAAAACGACGAAGTATTTAAACAAAAATTCAGACAAATTTGGAGGGAAAATGAATTTTATGAAGAAATTTATTATAGGTGCGTAGTATTATGGTTGAGCTTTTTAAAAAGAACAAAGAAAAATGGTTTGTCTTAAATCCCATCTTTAAAAAGGATAATTACTTTAAAGATCAAAAATGGATGAACACTTGAATGTTCGGGGGGTGGGAGAAATTATCGTTCAATTAACAAATTTGTTTAGATTTTGTACATCTCGTTACATATCTTGTTACATATTGTTACATAAAGAAACCTCGAACTGACGAACGTTGTTTCATTATTTTTATTAACTTATTTTTACACATCGAATCACCCATCCAACCCCTCTTCGTTCGATCGTATCAATCCGTCTTGTTCGAACTATACGACATTTCAAATCTATTTATTATTAGAAGCTTGAAATAAATTTTCCAATAGAATTTAACTAGATCGAATATTTTGACCGAACGTTGACTTTTCATCATTTCTTTACCAGTTTTATATTTTTTCTTTTCTTTTTCATTATTTCCTCTTTCAACCCGTGGGTCCCGAAAATTTTCTAGAAAAATATTTTTTCCGTCTGTCTAACCGGGTTCCAAATTTTTTTCGCGTATTCGTTGCTCTTCCCATGCAATCCCCTAAAAGCTGCTTACGAAGAGAGAGAGACACACACACACATACAGAAAGAGAGAGAGAGAGAGAGAAAGACGGAAATGCTGGGCTGTGTTGTAACTCAGATGCAACTCAGATGCAAGGATTCCGGAAAACACGATCTCACGGTAGGTCGGTTCATACATATTCCGATCTATACGTCTACCCCCTCCCCCTCTTACCCCTACCTTTCCACCCCTTCTTCTTATCCTCTTCCACCCACTAACCTATCCATCCTCTCACCCTCTAACCAACCCCTTTTCCATCCCTTCTTCTTTTCCTCTTTTCTTCCACCCATCATCCGAACCCCCTCCTCCTCCCCACCCCCCAGCCCTTGGTTCGTCTATCTTTTCTTCCTATCATTCTTTCTCATCTTTCTTTTCTCGTGACATTCTTCCGTAAAATCCACTTTTGGTGGGAGAAAGAAAACGAACACACGATATGTCGCGATACGCGACTTGCACGAATCAGAGAGTCACGTTTTCTTCCTGTCCTACAAAGAAAGAGACTTCCTTCTTTCCCATTCTTATAGTCGCGTTGAGAGGGGGGAGGGGAATCGTGTTGAGTCGGTGAAGGAGTAGGAGGACATTTGGGGAGATGGAGGGTGGTGGTAGGTTGGGGTTGGTAAGAAAGACGACGAGTACGTTCGAAAATTCAAGACTACACGTTAAGGGTTGGGGAGGGGGGAGAGAGTTAGGAATATAAGCCGTTGGATGCTGATATTTTCGTAGATTTATCTTACGAACGACAACGTGCGTTGTCAAATAAGAAAATCGATAATATTTTTTGGATCCTTCGATTTAATATGTTATTCGTTTCGTTTATATAATTTTTGTCTTGTTTATTTATTTATTTATTTATTTATATGTTAATGATTGTTTTTATTGTATTCATTCATTCCGTTTCTTTTCTTTTTTTTTTTTTTTTAAATAAAATCTCATTCGTAAAAAAGATTTCATATTTGAATAATAATTATAATTTTAATTAATTCTATGCAATATTATAGTTTATTTCTTTGACTCCATTTTAAAGAAAATGAATTTTTCTTTTGGAACTTTTAGAACATAATAAATATAGTATTCATTAAACAATAGTTTTATTCAAAAAAAATGTATACGTGCTTTGTTTCTCAGTACCATTACGTATAATTTAATAAAAAATATCTCTTACTTTAAATAAATATAATTAATTATAAATATTAGAATTTTTTAATAGGATATATTAAAAATGAATCGACAGAGAAGAAATTGAAGTAATAATTATAATGCAGAAAAGATTAAATAATTAAATTAATCAACCTAACAAAATCATACAAATGTATTGTATATATGTAATTATTTATTATATATTACATATATATATATGATACAATTGTAAATCACAATTTACTAATAACAACGTCAGTTTATATATACATGTAATAGAGATGTTTTATATAAAATCGTATACCCAGTAAAATAAAATATTACAAACACGTACGCAACGAGGAGAAGCTTTCCTTGATATTCTCCTGTAAGGTTTTACTCGTAGTTTCGAAGGATGTTGAATAAGGTCGAAAGTTTACATAACGGTGTAAGATAACGGGGGTGGGTAGTCTTTTAATATATATATATAATACTATAGACAGTAAGTACTTGTAATAGTAGTAGTAGTAGTAGTAGTAGTAGTAGTAGTAGTAGTGGTGGTTTCTACTTCAAGAACGCTTGTCATTTCATTGGTTCACGTTCCTCGCGTAGATTTTCCTTGTAACACTGGAATTTGTTCGCACCAAAAAATCGTACCACGTTAAACACATTCTCTCTCTCTCTCTCTTCCACCTTCTCTCCCCCATTCCTTCTCTTTTTCTCTCGTTCGTTGCAACGAAGATTTTCTTACAGACCAGAAAAAATCTATTGAAACTGGATTTTTTCTAACCCTTTCTATTTGTTTTACATTTATTTATTTAAGTATTTTTTTTCGACAATATTCATAACCAACATTTCGTGTATATGTCCGTTTGTGTGCATGTGTGTGTGTGTGTGTATTTTATTTAACCAACGAAATAAATACGTGTAAAAAAAGATATTTCTCTTTTTTTATGTTTTATCTGATAATTAACTTTCTTCGAATTCGTAGTTACATTAAATTCATTCCAAAATAGAAATTGTTTTCCTTTCTTCTTTGGAATTAATGATAAGGTGAAAAAGAAATCATAAACTTGCCGCTCTCGTCCAGATTTAAAACAAATAATAAGAGAAAATAATAATAATGGTTACTCATTTCGTATTCGATTCTTCGATTTTTTTTTTTTTATACGAGGTAAAATCCTGACTGGAATATAATTGAATCGATAATCGGTTCACGTTTTTCTTTTTCTTTTTCTTACAATTATATTTGTATCTTCTAATAATAATCTTTACAGTTCTTTAAACTTGTGATAGAAACTATATCTCTTATAATTCGTTCTATTTTTGTGTGTAATTTATTTTGTATTCTTTATTTTAAAAAAAATTAATATAAAGAGACAAAATAAACGAATAATAAATCGTATAATTATTATTGAAATAAATAAATCAACATTTTATCAGTTATATTTATATCAAATGTATTTCATTAAAAACGTATCCTACGAAAAAAAATCATTATCGATGAGTACAACAATAGTTCCTCCGTTTACGGATCGAGTCCAGTCGGGGGACAAAATTTTTTTTTGCCTTTTTTTTTTTTTTGTTTAAATAATAATGTATCATCGAGGGGGAGGGGAGGGGGAAATGAATTATCGATGATAATGGTGACGTGACAAAACTGATGTGTCTTACGGCATTTCAGTGCAACAGATGTACGGATCGAACGGAGCGAGCGCAGGTCTGCCAGTGGGCATGACCACGTTGAAGGCCTCGTCAGGAACTCTGAGCCCCCTCGGGAACTTCAGCTCGGGATTAGGACACGGGCTAACGGGGGCTACGACCCTCCCACGGCCGGGAAACTGGCTGCGCCCTGCGGGCCTCAGGCTCGGGCACAGCGAGGCCCGGGTCCGCCTCTACTGCCAGGCAAAGTGAGGAGCCACGGTTCCGATAGGTATTTATTTATTTATTTATTTATTTCATATATCTTTCTCTCTCTCTCTCTCTTCTACGTTTTTCTAATTTTTTATTTTTATTATTATTTATATATACGCATAACTTGGACCGTTTATTTTGAAAATGTTTTGTATGTTGTTGTAAGTATATTTTTGACGAGATATTACACAATTTATGATTCATTTTGTTACGTCCTAACATAATAAATAGTATGGTCAATTTTTCGTCAAATTAGGAAATTTTTAGCAAGGATGGTGAACCTATAACCTGCAGTCCAGACACTGACCCACTCATCGATTTTGCTAAACTTTAATTTTCAGACGGAGTAAGATTTTTCTTCTCCTTTTTTTTTCTTTTTTTTGGCTTCTTAGTTCCCAAAGTTGATCCGTCTCCTCTCCCCCCTTCCAAGGTCATCTCGCTCAATTACTGATGAGATTTGTGACAATTAAAAGGGTAAGAGGGTAGTTATTAGTAGGAAATTGATTGATTATGAAAGTGGTGCAAGTTAATAGTAATGTAAATAATTTTCTTGAAATAACAAAAATGGATTTACACTATTTTCAAAATAAACGGTCCATTTGTCCAATACGATCCTATACATATTAAGAGTTTTTTTTTTATTTGAATTTAATTTGGAGAAAAGTTGGTACGAACTTTACGGATAATTTAATATTTTTATAAGATTGTAGTCGATAACGAAAAAACTAAAAGTTTTAATTACGCGTCTGCATTTTTTAGAAGATAATTATTATGATTATATTGAGTAGATTTTATAAGTATAATAAATAGTATTATATGCATAATAATATTATATATAAAATATAACATTAGATGTATCCAATATTTTTTATAAATTGTTCAAAGTTTCAATATTGTAATTAGAGATAAAATTTGTTGTTAAAAAATTTTGGAAACCATAAGAAATAAATTTGTATAATCGCTGTGAGAACTATTATTAATATTAAATGAATCCGAGATCCCGATTTAATATTTAAGAAAAAAAAAAACATATCAGAGATAATTAAAGATAAGGATTTATTATAAACAATATCGAAACGAGGAAGATAAATTTGTTTAATCAATTTGCCAGCTTTTTATATAAACCAAATTAATAACAACAATGTATTAAAAAAATTTTAAACGAATATATTAAGTGATTATAAAAATCATTGTTAAGATTTTTATTAGACAAATTATTAACAAGCTAATTTTGAAATGAAATAATGCTCAGTATGTGATATTAAATAGAGTGATTCTAACGTATGTAATTTAAAATAATTAACACTTTTGGTATTCTCGTAATATTCACATTTGAAAGTTGACGTATGTAAAAAAAAAAAGAAAAAAGAGAAAAGAAAAAAGAAAAAGAAAGAGAGAGAGAGAGGAGAGAGGTAAATTTTCCTAAACGTAAAGCAGTAAAGTAAAAACGATGAAAAGTACACGTTAATATTAGTTCGACAATTTTGGGTTCCCTCTTCCCTTATTTAATTAACGAGAGTATACTTCTTTCCTCTCTCTCTCTCTCTCTCTCTATCTCTCTATTACTCTGACTTTATCGAAAAATTTAACCTCCTTTTAGTCATCTCATTTCGTAAATGTATTTTCCTCTCTCTTTTCACAGTGACATCTCCTCCAGCCAAAAGGACGAATGGTTTGTGTAGGTGAGTAAAAAGGATTTATGCTTATTATTATAATACCATATAAAAAACAGAAAAAAAAAATATATATATATATATAATTATAAAATTACCGTCACTTTTTTGTGTATCACTTCTTATAATTCTTTCTTTTTTCTTCTTTTCTTTTTTTCTGATACAAGAACTTTTATAATAAAATCAAATCAAACATTAAAAAAATAATCTTTCACCTTTCATAATATGTTCCTATCTCAAATATATATTTAAATAAAAAAAATATATATTTATATAAAAAAATATACGTAAAATAAAACGTTTAAATAAAACGTATAAAATAAATAATAATTAAATGTGAACTATTTCGTTCCGTCATTTTTTTTTTTTATAAATATTAACTTCTCAATATATTTAAACGTTCAATAAATCATTTGATTAGAATCAAAATTGTTTGCAATCGGTTTATACGTGGCTTACAATTGTTTATCGATTATCTTTATTTAATATAATTAATAGCAACAAAAAATTAAGTAGATTTAATCCTTTATGGAGCAAGAACGTTAATTGTGATTATTTTTTAATAACATATGTATGTAAAAATAATATACATTTTTTACTATGTATAATATATATACAGGGTGTCCCATTTAAATGGATATATATATATATATATATATGTTTTTTTTTTCATTCAAAAGTCATCTAGCCGCTTTTGATAGATTTTTAAGTACGATTAGTTTGTAAAATTAATAATAAATTATAAATATATAATAAATTATATTATATATATAATATTATATGTATATTTATATACATATATAAATTCCAAATAATAATACAATATAATTAATAATAATAAATGTTTATTTTTCAGAGGCAGGCCTGGACCAGAGCCCGCAGGGTGCAAAAGGAGCGGTGGTGCCCTCACCGCTTCCCCCATAAAAAGAATAATACGAGAGATGAAGTTTGATTAAATTCGTCGTCTCCTCTTCCGTCTTAACGATCTAACATTAAAACGCATTTTTATCAGTCGTGCATGTGTTATCAGACGTGGCGTACATCGAAACGCAACAAAGGAAAAAAAAACCAACAACAATAATTGAAAAGAATTCCTACCATCGATCCAAAAAGGAACAAAATTTTTATTTTTTTTTACTATTATTATTATTATTATTATTATTATTATCATTTTTTGTTTTTTTTAAGAAAACCTCCGAAGTATTCAAGGAGAAAAAGAAATAGAAGAGGAAACAAAAAATTCTCCCATAACGAAAAAAAGAGGATCCATTATTATTGTCTTTTTTTTTTTCGATGTGTGTAAAGTAAAAAAAGATAATAGGAAAAAGAAACCTTCGAAGTGTTCGCACGTTAAAAAAAAGAAAGAAGAGGAAAGGGTAGAAAAAGAAACACACACACACACATACACACCCACCTACACTTATACCCATAAAACTGGAAGAAGAATTCGTATGGAATTTTCTTTTTATTATCTTTTTTTTCCGATAATAAGTTTTTAAAAAAAAAAAACAACAACCACAAGAAAGAAATGGGCATCGACAACAGGAAGGAAGGAAGGATATTTTGGAAAGGATTACGTGAGAAATTTATAATAGAAAAAATCAAGGATGATGATAATGATGACGATGATGACTACGATGATGATAATAATAATAATAATTTTGAATAATGATTTTGCTGCTGGCTTGGCGTCGAAGTTATATACGCGTGATGAGACATAATTGCAAAGGGGGAAAAAACAAAATAATAATCGAAATGCAATTAAATTCGGATAGTAGTAATACAATGAATCCTTATCGTTTGTATAAGGAACGAATGCACACGTGTAGTATGTATGTGTGTATTGGTATGCACGGTTTGTATGTATGAATTGACCATGCTCGACGAAACGACGAAATCTTAAACTTCTTTTTTTCTCTAATTTATTTTTCTTTTCTTTTTATTTAGATGAACAGTAGTACACGAAAAACACACAGAATTAAAGCAAGCAAGAAGAGATTCGATTGTTGCACTTTGCAGTAGTTTCTTTAAATTTGTGTCGTATGGGATGGAATATGCGAAAGATTATTCGTTTCTTTTTTTTTTGCTCCCTCCCCCCCTCTTTATGTTCGATTTTTTTTCTTTTTTTTTCCCCCACTACATTTTCTTTCACGTGTTTTGTGTATTTTTTGTTTTGTTACCAAAGTCTAATCATGTAAACCCAGGTGTTTTCTGTGTGTGTGTATTTTGTGAAATAGTAGAAGAAGATACGCAATTAAATATCATACACACACACATACATATATATATACATATACATACGTATTGTATATACACAAATGAACATTGATGGCATTTCATTTCCCCTTCTCATTCTACTCCTCTTTTTCCATGACGATGATGGTGTCGTATTGGTGAATGTCAATGTAAATGTAGATGTGGTCGCGATTTTTCGTGAAAAATATACACGTTACATTACTATGACATTTTTCTGTTCAATATATTACACACACATATATATATATGCATACATATATATAAATATAAATATCGTATATATCTTAGAAACATGTGATGTGTTTTACGATCAGTTACATGCACACATTCATACATTCATATATATATATATTCATGCATAAATCCATGTATACATACATAAATACATAAATACATATCTATACATGCATAGATATTACATAATATGGAAATAATTTATGCATATCTCTCTATCTACTATGTGCATATCATAAAAATATATCATAAACGTTACACACACACACACACATATACTGGGATATGATAGATAGATTCATGCGAATTTATCTCGCCAATTTCTCGACAGAATATCTGTATATGTATACGTATGTATTGTGTGTGAGAAAGAGAGAGAGAGAGAGAAAGAGAGAGAAAAGAAATCATATCGACGATCGAGAGATTTTCGAAAGGGGGTGGTGTTGGTGGGGGATTCGATGGATTTTCCGATAAATCGCACGCCCACGGGACACGTTCGCATATTTACAACGTTCTTGCAAAAAGAAATAATACTCGGATAAAAAGGATGATAAATAATGACAAATATTTAATAAATATACACGAAAAAATAAATAAATAAATAAATATTCTATATATATATATAATTTGCAAGGAATACATGACGATAAAATTTAAAAAAAAAAACAAGAAAATAAAAGCAAATACGAAGTAAAAGAAAATTACTTGCAATTGTTGTTGTCGTAGATTTAAAAAAAAAAAAAAAGGAAAGATAAAAAAGAAAAATGTAATGAAAAATTTGATCATCGAATCTCGAACGTTTATATTCTTTTTTCTCTTACCTCCTCCTCCTCTTTCCCTCTACGATCATCGTCATCGTCGTCGTTTCCCTCACCACCACTGCCTCCCTCACCAATCCCCTATTCGCGAATGAAAAAAATAACAAGGACCTTTAAAGTAATGCTTTTTTCAATTACTTTCGTTCCATTTGATTATTAATTGAAATTTTGTTTAATTACAAAACTACAACTCTTGACTAACTGACTAATTAACTAACTAACTAACTAACAAACACTGCCTGTTCGGGTGAGGACAATAAAAATGAGATGGATCTCGTTTGATTGACGAGCGAATTCAATTAATAATAGATGATCATTTTATTTTTTTACTTTTTATTTTTATTTGTATTTATTTATAAATTAATTTTCGATCACAATCAGGCTAGTTTAATTTAATGCTAACGTTTATTTTCTTTTCTTTTTTTTCTTCTCCTTTTTTTTTCCTCAATTAAATTTGATAGTTGTAATCGTAATTGTAATATAGTTTTGATCTACATTTACACTAAACAGCCAGCCAGCCAATCAGCCAATTGAGCTTTTGGTAACGTCTTCGTAAATTAAGACGAATATGCTAATAATAATGATAATAATTATTTAAAGAAAAATGTTTAATAATAATATCAAGTATACATGTGTAGAAAGAATTACAATGGGAAAGAAAGTAAGAAAGAAAAACACAAAGAGAGAAAGAATGAGAATAAAAAGTAAGATAATTAAAGGGATGAAAAATGACAATGATTAGAAGAAGAAAAAAAATCAGATAAAACGAAACTATTAGGTAATTCGTATGGAATGAGAAAAGAAATGTTTGAAGAAGGAAATAATTGTAAGAAAGAATGTGTAGAGAGGGGTGGGTTGGGGTAGGGGGGGTGAGAATGGAATGAAAAATGGAACGGAAAATGAAATGTGAAACTTAATGTTTCAGAAAAAAAAATATAATAAGAAATAATCTAACATAAGAGAGAGAAAGAGAAAGAGAGTTGGGGGTGGGATGAGATAAGGTATGAAGGAGAGGGGAGAAAGAGATAAATAAATATGATAGATTATCGATATAAAAAGAAAAAAAGAAAAATGAATATGACGAAATTCGTATCGTTGCAAAAAACAAGATTTAAATCGATTCGATCTCCTCCCTAATTTGAATATTTTTATTAATCAATGTAAGATGAATTATATTGTTCGTAAAATATTATTTGTTACGAGTCGTTGAGAAGGATAATAATAGAGCAAAGTTGGATGAATGCGATTGGTAGACACAATGATTTAACACTAAACTTATCGACACTTCGTGTATACTTATTCCTATCGTGAGTGGTCAAATGAATCCCTAAAAAAAAAAGAAACAATACATATATATTGGAAAAGGAATAAAAATATGTGAAGATTAGCATGTAAACAGGTTAATTAACATTTTGTATTCCTATACAGTTTTGCATATATATATATTATTTAATTTTTTATATGTATAATAATTATTTTTCATTTTCAAACGAGAAAATAGTTGGCCTTGGAGTAAGCCTACTAGAAATAATATTCGATTCTTTAAGTGTTAATATAGAATGAGATTTTTGCCAATTGGGTGACACTGTAGAAAATATATATATATTTTTTTTTTTATAAACAAATAATGCGTGTACATTTTATGCGTTTTTATTCCGTTTGTTTTACAAATAACAGAATGCGGTCATTCGATCTCGCTTGAGGTAGGTTTAGTGTTAAATAATGGAGGAAAGTAAGAAAAAAAATAATAGAGAAAGAGAGAGAGAGAGAGAGAGAGAGAATAAGAATGTGTGAAGATTAGCGTGTAAACAGGTTAATTAAAATTTTGTATTCCGATACAGCTTTGCATTCGGACACACGAAAGCTAGCTAAAAACTGCCATGAAAATGAAAATGATAGAAGAAAATGAGATAGAAAGATAAAAAAAAAAAAAAAGAAAGAGAGATAATATGCAAGTAATAAACGATTATAATTATTATTAATTAATCGAAACGATGAATTTATTATGAACAAATATTTCTCTATATTTGAGATGCAAAAGATTTTGGTTTTTTCTTTTTTTTATAAATAATAATTTACTTTTTCCAAATGATGGAAATAATGAACAAGATTTTAGGTGGATGAAATTGTCGATGAAGGATTGACAAAGATAATGTAAATTATAAACGTGGAAGAAATGATTAAATTAGTATATTAATCGATCGAGATGAATCTGGGGTGGGGGCGTGAGGGGAGGAAAGAATATTCCAAAATTAGGAGAAAGCTTTTTCGTATCTCTTTTTTTTTTTATTTCGTTCGTCTTTCCATTTGAGAAATGAAAGTTGAGTGACGTGAAAAAAATTATTGATAAGGATTTGTTAAGAGAAAAAAAAAGAGAGACAGAGAGAGAGAGAGAGAGAGTAAGAGAGATGATGGGGGGATCGATTTAAAAAATTGACGAAAATGAATCCGAATCGATGACGTAGATTAATGTTTAATAAACAAACGACGTAAAATAATAATGATAGATCAAAACGAGATATATAATTTGAATAACATTTTATTTGAAAATACGCATGTGTGTGTGTTGATTCGTACGAGCAAGTCTTCTGTCTTATTTCCCTTTTATGGGTTTGTTCAAAATAACGAGATAGAGAAAGAGAATGATAAAATACAGCATATCGTTAAGACTACCATATCAATAAATTATAAATCATATCATTCGATTATATTGTACGTGTGTAAATGCATATCGATCAAACGAAATTTCGATTTGTTTCTTTTTTTTTTTTTTTTTCTAATTGAAAATGTTCGACTCGAACGATCGAGATATTACGTTTCGTTAATATATTTTTTTTCCTTTCCTTTAAAAAAAAAAAGAAAAAGAAAAAAAAAGAAGAAAAGATAGTTAAAATTCAAAAGAAATTTGTTAACGTAAACGTTCTCGAACGTTTCTTTCGAATCACCAACGAAAGAAAAATGTAAGAGAAGAGAAGTAATTCAAATAATAATTGAAAAGAAAGAAAAAATAATAAATTGTAATTGAATTATTCATATATGTAGTTGTTAGATGAAAAAAAAAAAAAGAAATCGTTTCGACGATAATTTTTTAACGTCGTTGCAAATTGTGAACAAAAATTAGGAAAAAATTAATTGGTTGTCTCGCGGTTAAGTAGATAAAAACTTTGTTGAATGTTTAATGTCTAACGTGAAATAATAAAAAAAAAAAGGAGGAAAAAAAAGAACAAAAAAAGAAAAATTCTGAAAAGAAAGGAAAAAAAACCGTTCTCTCTATAATCAATCTCTTTTTCCATTTAATTGTTAGAGGATGAGAAATATTGCGTTGCGTTGCGTTGCATGAGTTTAAAACAAAATGAGTAAAAATCGAAGGAAAACGTTACAAAAAAAAATAAACGATTTCGATTCATATATAATAACTTATCGATCGTTTGTTAATAAATGTCAATGCGAATGATGAGAAAAAAATGAGAGAGAGATATATAATAACATCGATTATTTATTGAGCAAAAAATTTATAAGCATATATTGATCATATATACAGGGTGAATCACGGAACATGACGTTTCAAAATAATTCTTTGAATATATATCGTATGAACAAATTTTTCCCGCATAGTTAAATTAAATTAGGGGGCAAATGTGATAGTAAACAAAGCTCTTTTTTAAGGTTATTTTTTTTATGAGATATCAAGGTCATCGGTTTATTTTTAAATAAAATGTCTAATTTTTTTTTCTGGATTCTGATCAAAGCATCAAATTATGCATAAAAAATTATGATAATATGTAGGAGCCTAAAATGAATAATTACTAAGATATTCACAAATAAGTTATTCGGCATTACATTGTTAATTAAACGAGTCTGTAATCACCATTTTTCGTTCACAATTAATTCACAAATCGTGGAGATGTAAATTTAAAAAATATATGCTATTTTAGATAGAGAAAATCCTCACTGGATGCGTGAAACAAACCATCAACACCGATATAGAGGTTAAATGACTCGTGTGGTATAATTGGTCACCGAATCATTGGACCTTATTTCATTAGTGGTTCATTAACAGCTTGAAAATACTCCACGTTTTCCGTCTGAATGGCTCAAAAATCTATTAGAAGAAGTGCCGCAATAAAAACGTTTTTCAATGAGGGGTATTTTTAATGCATTTACGCCAATAACTGCAGATATGCTTGAAAACGTCACGCGTTTTTTGATAAGAAGATTACGAAAGTGCATTTCATTGTAATAGGGAAAATACTTCGAACACTTGTGATAATAAAAATTTATTTGTGAATATCTCAGCAATTATTCATTTTAGGCTCTACATAGTTTTTTATGCAAAATTTGATTCTTTATCAAAATTAAAAAAAAAAAGAATTAGATATTCCATTTAAAAATAAACCGATGACCTTGATATCTCATAAAAAAATGACCTTAAAAAAAATCTTTTTTTACGACTATATTTGCCCCCCCAATGTTGTAATTTAACTATGCAGGAAATATTTTTTCATACTATGTATATTTTACAAATTATTTTGATTCACCACCCTGTATGTATTTCAAACTCGTTTCATTGTATTTTAATTTAGAATTAAATTTGAAAAATATCGATCGAGTCTCTTCGAATAATTACTATTCGTAAGAAAAAAAAAAAAAAAAAAAACAAAAAACAAAAACACAATCGATATAGTCGCTCGATCGATAGTTATTATAATATTTATATATAAAAAAAAAAAATTATACATCTCAAACACACAAGTTCGATAAGAATTATATTTCTTGAATATAAATAACTTATTTAAAATTTTTGTATTGTTTATAGTAATGTTAGAAAATAATCTTTCGAAATAATCTATTCATGATCGGTAAAGAAGGAATTATTACTTATCGACAAAATTGTATAGATAAGAAGGATTGTAAAGACTCGATCGATTATCAGGTGTCGATAATGTAGATTTCTATCGAAAAATTTTCTGTAAATTTTGTTCTTCCGAGATAACAACAAACACAAAATCCAGATAATACACGAACTACACGTACGCGATAGATCTCATGAGATATAATAATGCATATAAATGAAATCCCCACATATATATATCATCATTTAGCATATCAAACATTTTTAAAAACGAGAATATTTCACAATCAAAATGAAATTGAATTTTTTGGTAAGAAATATCGAGAGATAAGATTGATCATGCAGACCTTATTATAATTATCATACTGAGCATGATCTCGATGAAGCGACTCGGTTTCAATCAATTTTATAAAATCGTTAGATCTATCCTATCTCCTATTTTCTATCAATATACACAAAATTTTCATTTCCTTCAATTATTTTTATTCATTTCTTTTCTTTTCCTTTTTCTTTTCTTTTATTTTCTCTTCATCTTCCTCAAGATCTTTCTCTCCCAAAAGAAGAAGAAGAAGAAGAAGAAGAAGAAGCGGATGTTAACTCGTGAAAAGGCAGCTCGACCAGTTTCTCGAGAGAGACAGCACAGTTCTTCCTCGTGAGAGAAGCTACACGAACTCCGAGCTATTTTTGACTTGACTGCATCCGAATAGGATTTTCGAAAGCAAAAAAGAAAAAAAAATAATAAAAGAAAAAAAAAAAATAATCGTTTTTATATATTTTATCTAATATAATATTTTAAACTGTTATAATAATAATAATAATATTAATAATAATAATAATAATAATAATTATATTAATAATAATATTAATAATAATACTAACAATAATAATAATAATAATAATAATAATAAAAATAATACTAATAATAATAATATTTTATGGCGTGATACTGCTCGATATAATATGCCTCCGCATTTGAAGCTAACAAAACAATGTGTAAAATCGAAACAAAAACTGTGTCTTGCAAAAAATAATTTACCAAGAGAGAAAAAAAAAGAAACAAAAAATAATTATAATAATGAACGTATTAGTACGTGTCCGTCAAATAATTTGTTACAACCTTGCCGAACCATGATTTGATCGGAGAAATAGAAATGAAAAAAAAGAAAGAAAGAAAGAAAGAAAAGAAGGAAGAGGAAAAAAAGAAATATTAATTAAAAATATTAACAAGAGGGGAAAGATAATTGCGTACGTGTAATTTGATCAATTAGACCAACGGCAGATGTGGCTTTTAGATTAGATTTAAGAATTGTGTTGGACAAATCGTTCATCCTATTGACCATTAACATTATTAATAATTTTTACGTAAGCACGATTGATAAATATTATTATTATAATAATAATATATGAATGAGTTATGTCATCAATATTAATTATGATTAAACTTATTTTCTTTTTTTTTCGTAAATGTACAATTATATTTAATTCATCAAATCTACGAAATAATTAATCAATGATTTTTCGTAGACTCGTCTTATGTTTTTTTTTTTTTGGTGTACTCGTATAATTTTAAACGTCAAACGTTAATAATTATTCGTTGTTAATCGTTAATAAAATGAAAAAAACGATTGTCCAATACGTAAATAAACGATAAGTAATGAATATTTTCTCGATTCGAGAGTATAACATCGCACAACCGATCTCCGAAGAAAAAAATTTGTGCTTTTCTTAAAGAAAGGGAATAATTAAAAAGTGGGATACAATATAATAAATAAATAATAATAATAAAAAAATAAAACGGACAATAACGAGTCGTTTTCGAAATCCATTAAGCAACAAAAAAAAAACATTCATCGAAAAAATCGCCCACCCAACCAACAAAAAATTATATATATATATATGTATACATGTATGAAAATTAAATTTAACAGAAAAAATAGAGAAGAAAAAAATAATTAGGAACAGAGCTCGCCAAACATTCTCATACATCACTCGACTTTGCTAGAAAGAAAGAAGAAAAATTGACATAAATCCTGTATCTGAACGAGTGTATCTCGTATAATGTGATCGCCAAAATTATTTATTGAAAAAATAAAATAAAATAGAAGAACGGAGATTGATCTTCGATCGAGATGATAGATTGTTCGTTCTCGAATTATAACTTTATCTCTCACTGTCTCAGTATTTTTATTATTTTAAAGAAATAGACACATATATATATTTTATTTTTAAACAATTGCAACTAATGTTACTCTCTTCTTTGTTTTTGTTTGTTTTTAGAACGATAATTAAACAAAATTAGAAATAAAAAAACACGTCATTTTATCAATCCGACGATCATATCGATTCATATCGCGTATACGCACCTAATTCAATCTAATAAATAAATAAATAAATGAATAAAAATAGATAATAAATGCAATTGATCTCGATTTTTCGTCAATAAATTCAATTTTTACTAAATACTATTTTAATTATATTATCTTTGTAAGAAGTGAACTTTTAATCGACTGGAATATAACAAAAAAATTCATTCTACCAACAAATGAAGGGGGAAATTGAAAATGAAAAAAAAGAAAACAAAAAAAAAATGTAATAACCAACTTACTGTCGTAAGATAAAACGAAGGAGTAAAGGACAAAAAAAGGAATGAAAAAAAGAAGAAGAAGAAGAAGAAAGATCGTTCAGTTACATCATTGTAATAACTTATTCATATCGCGTAAACCACCACCATGGGTCATAATTTTCATCGTGAGATCTCATCCTATATCACCGATTAGAAAGAAAAAAGATACAAAAAATGATAGAAAGAAAAAAGGAAAAATGATTAGAAGAAGAAGAAGAAGAAGAAGAAGAAGAAAAAAATGAATGATTTCGTGTATAATAATACACGAGTTGAGTATCGTTATGTTTATACTTGTAACGACACGACTACTTAAATAATTTAATATACTTTTAAATGAATGATAAACGTGGTTTTAGAAAAAAAATAAAAACACAATAACGAAGAAGCATTTAGATTATACGTTCCGTGCTCGGAATTATTATCGAAACGCGAGTTTTAAATCTCGCTTACATTAGAAAAAGAAAAAAAAAGATACAAATGAAAAGAGAGAAAAAAAATGAATTGTTATAATTTAATAATTTGAAAAATATCTAAACTTCATCCAACTCTCCCCTCCCCCGCACCTTCTTCCTCCTTTATTGCGTTTACCGTTGATTTGTGTTTGAAATAAATTAAAAAAAAAATATAATTTTCTCTTGAAAATATTCTTAAGAATTGTTAATTATATTACGATGTATAATTATACAAATCAATATTCTTTTTTCGTATAGTTAGTTTTATTTAAAAATATTACATAGAAATATATATTTGAACGTACAATTGTAATTAAAAATTTAACCCTCTTTTTTCTTTTTGAATTTAATTAATATTTTTTTAAAGGTTTCTTTTTTTTAATTGTTTTTGATAGAATATAAAATAAAATAAAATAATAAATATGAAAAACACAATTAAAATATAAAAAAGCAGCGGTGAAGTTAACAAAAAATACATACACGTTTTACAGATATACACATACTTATATATGCATGCATATGTATATGAATATTTAATGACTATACATATATGTATATGTATATGTAAATAATTCTCCGAACTTGCGTTTGTAATTTCGAGTATACGGAGCATCGGCGTTAACAATAAGTATAATATCGGGGGAAACAATACAATAATTTTTCATACTGTTTTTACTTTTTACTACTATGATTGCATACTGCTGCATAATGTTATTCTTATTGTATACTATATATTTATAAACTTGCGTGCGCGCGTGCACACCTATTAAGTATGTGTGCTAAATTCCGAACACTAACACACACGTACACGTATTGCAAAGAGACTTTTGAACAAGAATGGGAGTAAGGAACAATTTAGATGAAGGAACAACAAAATGTGTAAAGAAATTAAAAGAAAAATTAATGAACAACAATGATGAAAACGCGTTAACATTTTCAAATATTAAAAATGCCAAAGAGAATATATATGAACAAACAAAAAAAAATGAAAACAAACAAAAAAAACATTTACGTACACATTTAACTGTTCTACTATAGTTTATTAATAACTATAGCGATTTGGCGAAAAATTTCATTCGCTCGAGTTAACTGGTGTATTATTATTATTATTAATTATCCAATTAATTAAACAATTGTCGTGTGAAGAAAAATATAAAAGGAAAAAAAGAAAATACAAAGAAAAAAATTGAATTGATCGGAAAACGTGTGTAAGAAAATGTGTTTTATTATAAGTAGAACGTTTCTTCTTGCGTATTTCGAACTAAAAAGTGTGTGCTGCGCTACCTGTGCGCGTCTGTGTATGTATGTGTGCGTATACGAATGAGATAAAGAAGAAAAAAAAAGATAGAAATAATCTTATTGCACATTTCACGTGTCAATGTATGCGCGCGTCTTCTTTACGTATGTGTACTTTACGTCTGTGTGTCTGTGAATGCGAATGTATGAACAAATGAAAGAGAAAGAAAGGTAAACGAAAAGAAAAAAAGAACAAATAAACTTAAAAAAAATGCGCGTTAATTCACGACACCAAAAAAACATTGTCGTGTAAAAAACGAATGAAAATAAGTTAAAAATAATAAATAAATAAATAAATAAATATAATATATAATAATAATAATAATAATAATAATAATAATAATAATGATAATAATAATAATGATGATAATGATAATGATGATAATTAAAAATGAACTGTATAAGTAAAAATGATAGGAGACCGAAAATGAAATGAAATGAAATGAAATGAAATGAAATGAAATGAAGTGAATTGAAATGGAAATAAAAAATAATAGAAGAAGGTATAACTATCTCTAGAAAAGTCGCAGGATCCTTTATTAAAAATAATCGGAGAATTATTATAAATCATTTTGCTCGTAACCGCTTGAGTTAAAAAGAACGGTGTTTGGTCCGTTTCAAATAAAACGTTTCGTAATATTAAAAGATTGTCGATCGTCTCGGATGATAGGGGAAAATATGGTTGGGCGTTAACCTCCCAAGCTTGCTATAAAACGTGAAAATATGTATTTTTCTTATTATTTTTTACTAT
>NW_025112997.1:3110583-3172841 GCF_010416935.1 Polistes fuscatus | reverse complement strand
TTATTAAAATCGGACAACTCATTGTTCTGTAAATTTTTTTAATTTATTATTTAAATTTATTCCTCCCTCCCTCCCTCCCAAAAAAAAAGGATTAAGATTATATCAAAGCATACGAGTATTAAGATAAACAAAATTTTTATTCTGAAATATTTTAATATGTAAAAAAGAAAAAAAGAAATTATTACCATTATTAGAAATTATTAATATTAAAAATAAAATTAACGATACGATTAATAGTGAAATTAAATTATACATGTATTTCATACGGAATTAGGTATTGATAAAATTAATTACAAATTTATTTCAAATGATAGATTTTGTTTATATATATATTTTTAATCCATTGCTTATATTATGTATTATGTTTGTTTTTTTGTTTCAATAATGTTATTTTGGTAAAATGATTTTCTTTCTTTTAATGTTCTTTTAATGTTTGATTAGATAGGGGTCTAGGTTAACTTCCGATACGAATTATTCTACATATAGTTCCGGAATAACTTGGTAAACAAGATACGAGAGAATGAAATGGGATTAAGGCCATTAAATGTGCCAATCATCTGTGTTACTTACTTTTGCTTCCTTTTGTTTCTTCTCGGTAGCATTTATTGCGATGCGTTGTCTGTGTCTCTTGAATTATAATATTTTTTATCACAAATTATTTCTAATCATTTAATGTATTAAATAATAATTTCATTTGTATACTGTATTGAAAACATTGCACCTAATTTATTTTATTACAAACGTTTGCAATACATTTTTATAATTATAATTGAGAAATGATATAAACATTTCAATTCGTATTAATATTGCAATTTATTTCATCGTGAAATATTTTGAATCATTTAACGTATTAAATAATATTTTAATTTGTGTATCGCATTAGAAACATCGCAGTTAATTTATTTTATTACAAACATTTGAATTTATTTATCATTTATTGCAAACGTTTATTCATTTAATTTATTAAAAATATATCAATAAGGATAAAAAAGAAATAATTAACGAACAATTTTATTTCCATACGTTCAATTCGTCGAATAATTTATTTCGAAAAAAGAAAGATAAAACACAGTAGAGTATTAAAAATATATTACAAAAAAAGAAAACTAAATAAAAACGAGCATGTAAAAAAGTTGATAACCACGTTTTATTACATTCTCATTTTCTTTGAATTACATTTCACCAAAAATAGTGACAAAATATCCTCAATTATACAAAATTAATTATTTATCAAGATGAACAAGAAGTATAGTAAATAAAGGGATTAAGTTCAGACGAATAGGATGGTATCATTTAAAATAGCAGACAGACGGTAGACGCGCACAGTCTTCCTCGCATTAATTCTAAGTCAAGCTGCTAATCGTTCGTTCTACGAGACTCAGACTCAGACTCAGACTCAGAGTCAGAGTCAGAGTTAGAGTCAGAAGAAGATAGAAGAAGATGAATAAGAAGAAGAAGAAGAAGGCGAGAAAACGTTGAAGGATGAACAAGCGTCACGCGTGCCTGCCACGCGACGAAAATAATCGTTCGTTCCTCTTCCATTCGGGGATTTAACACGCGTGTTTACGTTTATCAGAATGTATAAAGAGAGAGAGAGAGAGAGAGGGAGATGGTTCTGTCCTTTTGTGGCGTCCAGAAACCGGATGATTTATGATATTCGCTATCCCGTCGTGTGCATTTCGTGGCCCATGTGATTCGTCTTTATGGGCGCCCACCATCATCGTGACGTCTTCATTTTTCTCCATACATGATCCCACACATACCCTATTGATTTTTTTTATTATATATAATGGATGTTCTTCAATGTTGTGTTATGCTAATCAAATATTTGTATTTTGTTTTTTGTATTACTACTACTACGACTACTATTACTACTACGACTATTACTACGACTACTATTACCCACACATACACTATTGATTTTTTTATTATATATAATGGATGTTCTTCAATGTTGTGTTATGCTAATAAAATATTTGTATTTTGTTTTTTGTATTACTACTACTACTACTACTACTACTACTACTATTACTAGTTCGATTGACAGATGATAATATTTGTATTTTGTTTTTTGTATTACTACTACTACTACTACTATTACTAGTACGATTGACAGATGATACATTAAAATTTCGATATAATTGAATTATTAAGATCGTTCGTTTGTATGTACGAATAATATATTTTTTTTTCTTCTTCTTTATTATGTATATATTTTATGATACGTTTTTTTCTTTTTTTAATTTTTACCATTGCGATATGAGAGGAAATTTATATTATTTGAGTTTCTTTTGTGTGTATAATTTGATTAGTATTATATTATAATTTTTATACTTTTCTTTTACATTGAATATTTTTGATTTAAACGCGTGTTTTATATAATTAATCATTGATGATCAAGTCAAAATCATATTATTTAATTTAATATTTATTTAATAGCATGCAAACGATTTATCGTTCTCATGAATTTTATATTTTTTTTTTTCTTTTTTTTTTTTAAATGATTTATGAAACGTTCACGATAATAATAGGTTAATTGACGTAACGAATAATAAAAATAAATGGAAACAAATTTAGAATGTAATCGGTTAACGCCTTGTCAATCTTGAACGAGTTTATTAATGAATCAAGGACTCGAATCTTTCATCGTTCATGGCACTCGAAAGGTCTGCTCTTAACGATAGGTGTGATTCAGAGTGTTTGAAACTCGACAGGCTCGTCTGAGAGAACTTGAGAACAAAGTTTCACCGATCTCGTTGTCGTATTAAACTTGGCAAAGTCTGGATCACTAAAGTATAGTCTATTTATAAAGATTCAGAGATAGTATACAAGATACCGACCAATCCAACCACTTTTCCTTTCGTTTTTTTTTTCTTTCTCATTCTGATACATTCTACTAATCCAAATCCAATAATTATCAATTATTTCATAATCGCAATTATTTCATAAATAAATAAATAAATTAGGTTTCGTAATAAACAGAAAAAAAAAACATTCTAAGATATTGTTTATATTTAATTTTGTTAATAATTAAACATTGTTCTTTTTGATAGACATATATATATTTCTTTTTACGATAAACATTTCCAGTTGATAATTTTTGTTTAAGAAATTTTTCCCCGAGCATTGAAATCATAGATGTAATTAATATTGTTTATCAATTAGTTGTAGTATGCTTTTTGTTTAAAATTTGTACACACTATTAAAGATTAAAAACGTGATTGATACAATGTTAATAGACAAATATATAATATTTCACATAAATATATAATACCATAAACGATGAAATATTAAATTTGTATATTTTCATTTTAATACAATACAGATCCGTAAGATTATAAATAAAATACTTGTTACAAAAAACGTGTTGTGATAAGTGTACTTACAATAAATATATGTTTTTAACAACGTCAAAAACATCAATCGGAGCAATTTTTATTTGTATCTACGAAAAAAGAAGAAAAAATTGAAATAAAGAATAAAAGAAGAAAAAAGAAAGTGAACCAATTGAGAAATAAAATAAAAATAAAGAAAAATAATAGAAGTACAGTTCAGCAGAAGGGGTCGTATAAGAGTGGAGTATCAGGGTGGTACTCGAAAGGCGGAAGTTAAGAAGAAGGAAGCCAGAGTTCTGGCGAGTAAGTACTTGCAAGAGTATCATCGAGGTGCTACCACCTCTTGAGAGAGAAAAAGAGAAAGAGAAAGAGAGAGAGAGAGTGAGATAGAGGTAGAGAGATAGAAAAAGAGATGAGAACTTGCACTGCAATTAGCTCTGAGATATCGTTTTAATGGTTGCTCTTGGCCAAGCAACGGAATTTCCTTCCTTCTCGTGTAAATCTTCAACACGCTTTTTTTTCTCTTACAAAGCAACCCCCTTTTCTTATCTTCTATTAAAAACACTTTTTCTAACTATTGTTTCCCCGTAGATGATATATTAATAAATAATATATATAAATGTTATATAGTCGTATAATTTTAAAAAAATTAATAACTATTAATATGTATAATAATTATATATAATAACTATATAATTACTATTATTGTAATTAAATATCAGTTATTAATCAGCGTGATAAATTCAAATTTACCATATATTTTCTCTCCTTTAATTATTTTCTATTATATTTATAATCTTTCTATAATTATTACAGTAATAATAATAATAATAATAATAAAAAACCCTTTCCGGTTTTGAGGAATCCCTGCTTGTTGAGTAAAATATAATTATTGTAATTAATTTACGTTTAATTAATTTACGAGTCATTTATTGACGATGTTTATTTTTTGAATGAATGAATTTGAAATTAATTATGACTGGTATTATTTGATTGAAACGGATGTGGATGTTAAATGCTGAGAATAAGAAAGAAAAAGGGAAAGAGAAAAAGAGAGAGAGGGAGAGAGAGAGAGAGAATCACGTGCATGCATTTCGTAAATAGGTTGCTTTGGGACAGGAAGTTCTCTCATGCCAGATGCTGTTCGTCTTTCTCGCACGACCGCATTATAATCACGTCTAAGGCCGATTCTGAAACCTTCTTCCGAAATAAAAAGGCATATTCTACTTCATTCAATAGCAATCGGCACCTTGATTATTTTTTATTTTACAAGCCTTTGTGAATGAATGGATCTTAGGTTGGTTCTCTTTCAATAGATTTATGCATTCACGTATATGTGTCCTGCGTGTGCGTGTTTATGTGTGTATTAGTGTAAATTAGTTTAGTCGAATTATTGCGTTGCTTTGGTATTTTTATACATATTTCTTTTAATATATAATATTCCATTATATTATACTTTTTATAATAATAATTATTATATAATATATGAATTGTTTTTTTTTTCTATTGTATAAAATTAAATTAGAATAGAAATTAAAGTAATAACCGCTGTAGTTCGAAAGTTTCTAAAAAAGGAATAAAAAAACGAAAGAAAAACTTAATGGGAAACGACGAAGTAAAAGTAAACTATTACAATTATAATTTAAAAAAAAAAGACCCAAAAGAAAAAATGTTATCTCGAAATATAATTAAAAAAATATTATTCACAATATAATAATGAAAAATATAAATACGAGCAAAATCGTGAAATCGGATCATAGAGATGTTTTGATCTAGCGATTGAAGAAGGTTTAATTAAAGGTTAACTAAAAAGAATAAAAAACAACAAAATAAAAAATTAATGGGAAATTGGACGAAGTAAAAATAAACTGTTGTAATTTTAATTAAAAAAAAAAAAGAAAAAGAAAAAACGCAAAAAACAAAAGAGCAACCAACAAAAAAATGTTGATAGGAAATCTTCTTAAGCGCGTAGTTCGCGCGATCTCGAAAATAGATTAAAACAGCATAGGCGGCTTAGCTCGCATCTTGTCGATCGTTATCGAGCATCGTCCCGGTTCTCTTCGACGAAGAAAAGACTAGTTTAATGCCCCATCTCTCTCTTTCTCCCTCTCTTTTTCCTTCAAAGAAAAAAAGAAAAAAAAGAAAGAGAGAGAAAGACAATTTGTATTCCAACAAAGTCTGGCGTTGTTCAAGCTCAAGTATGGATCACGACGAGAAGATATCGGATAACGATCTCACGCCTCTGTACCCCTTTTATACCTCCCTTATTATCGCACCGATATTAATGACGAAATTAAACGAGACAGGAGTTTGTCACTAAAGTGCCAACACCATCACCAAAACCACCACCACCACCGTCATCATCTACCACTATCATTCATCATCATTGCATCCTATTCATTTTTCGTCAATATTTTAATCGAAGTTTAAATATATTTGAGATATTATATACGCGTGCTTACGAATCTTTTATCTAATTGCAAGTCATGTATAATATTTATCAATATTATTAATGTTGCATATAAATTAATATATAATTATACTTATCACGTATTATACGTTATAGCATATACATACAGGGGTACTTTCACTGCTATATATTATATACATTAAATTAAAATTAAATATGATATGTAAAAATGATATATAAATAGATATGTGATATGAAAGTTAAATGAAAATGTTATTTAAATAATAT
The DNA here is from genome assembly GCF_010416935.1 of Polistes fuscatus. NCBI lineage: Eukaryota > Metazoa > Arthropoda > Insecta > Hymenoptera > Vespidae > Polistes > Polistes fuscatus. The sequence continues at coordinate 3,166,808 of NW_025112997.1, read as the reverse complement.
CATTGATTGGTCAAAGATCTATCTATCTATCTTCGTGGATCACATCTTGATAGCAAATAATATATGGTAAGAAAAGTTATCCGATTATTATACGAGATAGTCACTAAAATGTCAACACCACTACAAAAATCGTCTTATTCATTTTTCATCAATATTTAATCAAAGTTTAAATATATCTGATTGTGAGATATATACGTGTGCTTACAAATCTTTTATCTAATTGCAAGTCATGTATAATATTTATCAATATTATTAATGTTGCATATAAATTAATATATAATTATACTTATCACGTATTACACGTTATACATACGGTACTTTCACCGCAATACATTATATATTAAATTAAAATTAAATATGATATGTAAAAATGATATATAAATAGATATGTGATATGAAAGTTAAATGAAAATGTTATTTAAATAATATCATTGATTGGTCAAAAATCGTCACCACGGTGTCTTATTCATTTTTCGTCAATATTTAATCAAAATTTAAATATATCTGATTGTGAGATATATACGCGTGCTTACAAATCTTTTATCTAATTGCAAGTCATGTATAATATTTATCAATATTATTAATGTTGCATATAAATTAATATATAATTATACTTATCACGTATTACCACGTTATACATACGGTACTTTCACCGCAATACATTATATATTAAATTAAAATTAAATATGATATGCAAAAAGGATATATAAATAGATACGTGGTATTAAAGTTAAATGAAAATGTTATTGAAATAATGTCGATTGGTCAAAGATTCGAAGAATTCTTTCTTTGAAAGAAATTCAAATGATCTATCTATCTATCTTCGTGGATCATATCTTGATAAGAAAGATGATTATACTGTTCGATAAAACGAAGAGTGTATGTTTATATATGGTGAGAGAATTTATTCGAGTATTATAAAATACATGTAGTTTGTGTGTGTGTAAGCACACGTTACCACTCTGTTTAAAATTGTTTTACCTGTCTCACGTGTTTCCTTCTATATATGAGTCTGTATGTGTGTGCTTTTTTAGTTGTGTTCGATATACATAAATCTAGGATGGTTAGTCGTATAAATCAGGATTTCTCTTGGTTTTCGTCGAAGGATCAACGAGGGACGGCACGTTTCTTCTTATTCTTTAAGTCTTTTTATTCTTATTCGTGGTTTAACGAGCTCTTACCCTTTTCTGGCATCGTAAGAGGAACTTTCGATCAATCGATAGTCTCGCATAGCTTCACTACCAGTATATAAATCGACTAACAAACACGATGTTATTATAGTGTAAATACACTCACTTTATTTCATCATTATCTATCATTTTCAATCATTAATTATTTATTTTTATAAATATATATATATATATATTTTTTTTAATTTTTCTTTATATTTATCATAATGTTAAATCACTTCTTTTTTTTTGAGGGGGGGGGATCATAATTTTTATCGTAATTATTTTATTTTAATTACAACAAATATATATTATAATTTAATAATTTTGTTTTTAGTAAATTTAATCCTTGAATTTTTCCGGTTGGTATACGAACTAGTATACATTATGATTATTAATTTTTTATTTTGTAAAAAATCTTACGAAACATTTAACTATGCAATAATTAACTTCAAAATACTTTTTACTTAAGATATTATAAAAATTAAAGGCACTTTAAATAATAATAATAATAATAATAATAATAATAATAATAATAATATAATTGATATAAAAAAATAGATAAAAATTTGTTATAATTTTTAAAGAAAATAATGAGAAAGTAAATATAATAGGAGAATATCCGTTTCGTTTCTTCGTATTTTCACCTTCGTTTCCGCCCACTCGACCGAAATTGCAGCTTCGAGAATAGCGCCTACTCGCGTGCTCTTTCCTTCCTTCCTTCCTTCCTTTCTTTCTTTTTTCTTTTTCTTTTTCTTTTTTTTATATATCTTCTTTTATTTTTTCTTCTTCAAACGTCGACTCGAGGCGCCAACGAAACCGGAAACGTGTTACCAAAGGATAACTTGGCCTAATTCTATAGCACACTTTGTATAGAAATACGTTAAGTAATCTTTTCAACGCACATCACGCACATACTACTCAAAAATACACGCGTATCGTTTAATATTATTTTTTTTTACTACAAAAAATAACAAATAAATATATTTAAATGTTTAAAATATCGCTATTGCAATTACAAGAAAATTATTTTCTTTTCGAGAGAAAAAAAAGAAATTTGTTAAAGTTCGTAGAAAGAATTGTTTAAGGAAAGGTTTTCTAAATCGTTCAAATAATAATATTTCTTTCGGTTTAAATTAAACTTGAAAGAATTTTCTTCTTTTTTTATTCTCCTGCAGTATCGCAGAATTGCATCCTTACCGTTTAGGGTAGTGCACGTTGAAGTTAAGTTTCTTGCTTCTATGTTGTTCTTTAGAATCCTCGAGGCTCATTCGAAATGATAGAAGAAAAGGGACGGCCAAGGTTGAGGACGGTTAAGGAAAATCTACTCTTCTTTCTCTTTTCTTAGAAAAGGGGATGAACACGTGAAAAAAGAAAAATGAAAAGAAAGAAAGAAAGAAAGAAAAAAAATAGTCTTCCTAGTCTGCGATAATTATTGAATAAAATATTCAATGATCTTTCAGTATATTTCACGTTCGATTAAAAAATTATTAATAAAATGCAAAAAATCATTTAATTATTCACATCGAAATGAATTATCATTTAAACGCGGGAAGGATTTTCATTTTGTACAGAAAAGAAAACAAAATACTGTTGATCATTAATCCAACGTAACACGGATATAATAAGTTGAATAATTATTATTTAATTAATATATTGAAGAAAATATTTTGTGCGATTTAACGAATGAAATAATAATAATAATAGTAGAAGAGAACAAAAATTTGCAAATAATTCGAATGAACGTAAAAAATTATAATTAAAATATAAAACAATAATAATAATAATTATTATTATTATTTATATTATAAATTTTATATTTATAAATATAATAATAATATATAATAATAATAACAATAAATATTATTATTATATAATATAATAATTATTATTATTATTATTATTATTATTATTATTATTATTATATTTTCACGGGCGTAATTAGTTATGAAAATAAATAAGATAACAAAAAAGAAGTGAAAACGATTTAAAGAACATTTGATGGTTCGTGAATTCTTTGATAAAAGAATGAGAATTGAGATTTAACCATCGATCGATTATATGGTTATATTATTATTCCCGACGGGTAATGAAAAGGAAGGTGATTACAGGCTTTACAGTGCAATGTCAGTATAGTTTGTGTGTGCTCTGAGAAAATTTATTTTTAGATTGGTCGTTATACTGTATAAAGAACAAGATACACACTTACATACGTGCGTACATGCGTTTGCCGTGTGCTTTTTCCAGGAAACTACCCAACAGTTATTTCACTGGTCGTTAATTTAACGTTCATTTTCTAGTTGTAAGAAAGAAAAAGAAATAGATTTTATAAGATTTCTCCTAGAGTGGAAACCGTCTTCTCTAATTCTTAAACGATTACTAACTTCTCTGTGCTTTCTAGTTATTTTCTCTTTTTCCTTTTTTCCTTTTGCTTCATTTTTCTAGGATGTTTTTTCTTCTTGTTTTGTTTTTTTTTTCTTTTTTTTTTTTATTATTTTTTGGTTTATTTTCCTTTACGTTGGTTAAGCCCGAAGGATATATATCCTTACTGTTAATTAATACGATCACTCGTGTCAGGATAGCTAATGTAAATAAGATCGCAACGATGGAGAGATAAGATCAGTGCTCGAACATGTTACTTGCTCTTTTTTTTGATCCCACCACACTAGAGAAAAGGAATATAAATGTCTATGTTTATCCATGTGTGTATGTGTGTGTATGTGTGTGTTTGTGTATGTCCGGTACAGTAACTTCTCTTTTTATTCTTCTTCTTTTACTTCTACTTCTACTTCTATTTCTATTTCTATTCATATGAGGAAAATCGTGTATTATTTGATCTAGTAGATTAAGTCCAGTAAATTTATTGGATTTATAGTTTCCAGTGATATATTTATGTCCTAGGTTATTATTCATTGTTTTATTCAATTAATTATTTTTTCACTGATTTACTTTATTATTTTGATTCGTTACATTTGATTTATTACTTTATTTATTTTATTAGTGTCATTTGATTTATATTGTTCGTTATAGTTGTATGTATGTATTATTATTATTATTATTATTCTAGTTCTACTTCTGTTTCTATTTGTATTCATATGAGGAAAATCGTGTATCATTTGATCTAGAAGATTAAGTCCAATAAATTTATTGGATTTATAGTTTCCACTGATATATTTATGTTCTAAGTTTATTATTCATTGTTTTATTTAATTAATTATTTTTTCATTCATTCACTTTATTATTCTCATTCGTTACATTTGATTTATTTTGTTCGTTATAATTGTATATATTATTATATTATTAAATATATTAATTTAATACTGATAAATATTGAAATATTTCGAATAAATATTTTAATGTGCCGATTTATGGGATTAGATTAAGTTTGGTGATAGGAAGAATGATAATTCCTATTGTTAAAGATTGAAAGCAACAATTTGCAGTTTTATATCCTGCCAGAGATCAACTTCGAAAGAAGATAACAGAATGGAAAGATAGACTTTGTTGTAAAGGTGTCAGCTAGTTGACAGGAACTTTGTATACTGAAAGGAATTCACGAGTCACTCTGAGAAGGAACTGTACGATCCTTTGTCGGGATTGGCAATTAAACTTACGTTCCTCGAGACACATCAATTTCCCTTCTTTCTCGTATTTTGGTCAGAGAGAAAAAGAAAAAAAGGCAATTATACTCTTACAATAGGATACATAAAAATTGTTTTATAATCTTTCGTAACGTGTTAAATTAACAATCGAAATAATTCATTTATCGTAGAAAAGTATTGAATAAAAATGATTATACTTATAATTCTTGTTAGTCATTTAAATTTAATTCCTAAGCGTAGATTAAAATTTCAATTATATTCCATCGAAATAATTATAAATTTCCTAGAAAAATATTAAGTAAAAATAACAACGATTATACTTCTTGTTGGTCGTTTAAATTTAATCCCTAAACATAGATTCAAATTTCGATTATATGCCATTTAACTAATAATAATAATAATAATAATAAAATAATAATAATAATAACAATAATTATAATTACTATTATTATTAATTTCTAATGGACACTTTTTTGAGTGGTATTTTAGTTTTTTGTTTTAAATTACATAATTTATTTTCAAATGTAAAATTATTTTATGAATATGTTGGAGAAACATTTTCTATTATGATAATGGACATCTTTGTTCGTTGAAGCGTTTACTATAGTTGAGTACATACCAAGGTACTACTAAGTCGTGTGTCAGGGTTTATCTTTACCTATAACTCTTCTGCTAGAAAAGTAGTCGTGGTAGCGAGTCGGCTTATCGGCCTGAGAACCACTTGTTGTTACAACCAAGACCAAGACCAAGACCCCATAAGTCCCATAGGAACGGCCGATTGTGAGCTTTAAACTCCTCTTATGTGCTTCTTCTTCTTCTTCTTCTTCTTCACCTTCATCTTATTCTTCTTATTCATCTTTTTAGTGAAACTCGTCGTGACTCTGTCACACAATGCACGTACTCGATTATCTTTGGAATGCAATTACACCTTACATTTCTATTCTTTTCTTTTCGTTTTCTTTTTCTTGAATATTTCCTAAAGTATTTGAATCTGTTCATATTTTTTTTTATTTCGAAAACACAAGCAGTATTTTTCAATAATTTTCTTTTGAATTTAATTTAATTGCTTAACGATTTAAATCAATTTTTATATTTTTAGTTTCTAGATTGGACCCAAAGTTATTTAGTGATTTGAAAAACTTATTACTTTCGTTTGGAAATCTTTTAGATAATTTTTTTTATCAAGTTTTGAAAATCATTGACTTAGTTTTTTTAAAGCTACGAGACTAATCATTCTAAATAATTATTCAAGAAAAATGTTATTAACCACATCAACAACTTTTGACTGATTTTTTAGGTTAGTAAATGTGAGAATCGATGTGAATATCAGTAATCGATCCGAAATTGTTTCGTGTGTCACGCATGCGCGTTAATTTGAACCACATCAACAACTTTTGACTGATTTTTTGGGTTAATAAATGTGAGAATCGATTCGAAATTGTTTCGTGTGTCACGCATGCGCGTTAATTTGAACCACATCAACTTTTGACTGATTTTTCAGGTTAATAAATGTGAGAATCGATGTGAATATCGATAATCAATTCGAAATTGTTTCGTGTGTCACGCATGCGCGTTAACTTGAATCACATCACAACTTTTGACTGATTTTTTAGATTAATAAATGTGAGAATCGATTCGAAATTGTTTCGTGTGTCACGCATGCGCGTTAACTTGAACCACATCAACAACTTTTGACTGATTTTTCAGGTTAATAAATGTGAAAATCGATGAATATCGATAATCGAATTGAAATTGTTTCGTGAAATTGTTTCATGTGTCACGCATGCGCGTTAGTCCGAACGTGGGACTCGAGTGGCCTCGAACGAATAAGATAAATCGATCGCGTTCGCGAAACAACCGTTCGACGATCGTGTAGAGACGATTGTCCTGGCGCCGGCATTACATTGAGCTTTGTAAGAACTCGTTAAGAATTGACTTTAATGATTTAATTACCACCGAGATGATAGTTGTACTATATTCCCTCTCCTTCTCTTTCTCCCTGTTCAATTAAATATATGAAGAAATTAATTACAGTAAAGTGGTACTACAAACGTTCGTCGAGATAAACATACGAAAAATGTATTTTTATCTTAATACATTAATATTTTAATACAATTATTGTTCGTCCTAACATCGTGCGAATAATTCAGACAACAGAATTATATTTATTTATTTTTCTTTTTTTAATATTATGTTTAAATATTAAACACATACATTAAATAAACACATATACAGGACGAATTACTTCGTGAATGTGTGCAAATTAATTAGATAATAATTAGATTAAGTAGTTCACACGAAATGATAACATTAAAGACAAGAAACATACTTGCTCGTAGACGGTGACAGTTTGCAGCTACGTGCACTTATGTTGGACCAAAAGAAAATTAACTTTGTCAAGCTCGAGTGGAAGGGTAACTCTTTTCACAGAGTGTCAATGGCTCCTACGTTTCAACGAATCACGAATGAGAATACACATGCTTTGAAAGGAAACGAAGTACGAAGACGATGAATTAAAGATTTCATGCTAGGAAACCTTTTCCGAAAAGCTTGACATTTCTTCCAAACGGGCACGTGCAACTATACTTTTTTCTTTTATTTTTTTTTCATTCTCATAATAGAAAGAAAAATAGAAATCCCTTTTTAGGGTTCCAAGAAAATATGTAGCTGTTTCATGTTCCGACACGAACCGTATCATTATTTTTCTAACTAATTTCTTTTCAACATCTACTTATACATTTATTTATTTTCTAATTTATTTATTTATCGTCAAAATATTTTTTCTTCGACAACATTTACTATATATATCATTGACTTATAGTATATTAATTTATATTACAAAATATATATTTATAATATTAATATAAATATATAAAATAAATATAAATAAAATTAATATAAATTAATATATCATTTACTCTTATGATATATTAATTTATTACAATATATATTATAAATAATTAGACAAATTATAATTTCAACGATAATTATTTTATCGTCGTAAACGACAATAATTTTGTATTATATTTATTTACTTATGATAATTATATAATAATACGATAATTATTTCGTCATAGTAACGAAGGAAAAGAACAGAGAGAAAAAAATAGAAAAAATAAACAAAAGAAATTGATTGGTTTGTAATTATATTATTAAAGGGTGTAACACGCTAAGTTCTCGTCATTTTGTGACGTCTCGATCAACAAACGAGAATATTAGCAGTTAGTTTTCATCGGGTCGTATAATAAATGCACGACAAGAGTAGTTTAACGCCTCCGTTCGATCGTAAGATTCGGTGTCTTGTCCTGTGATAGTGATTTCAACGTATAACATATATATATATATATAGATGCGTGTGCATGCATGGTATACATACTACGCATACATTTATACATAGGTGTTCTTCCTGTTGGCGCCATTGTCTCGCAATTAACATAGCAGACAGCAGTGGGCAGACTTAAGAGGTAATACTTTGCATTCGATTTACGTGGGACTTTGTATGTTGACATTCTACATTTCAATTTCCTAACTCCAATTCCCTAATTAGTCGTTTATTCAAAAATTTAATCAATTAGTAACATATTTTAACAAAATTCATTCCCTAATTATTCCATTTTTATACTCGAACGAATTATATATTTGAATCCTTTTTTTTCGAAAAAAAAAACATTTCTAGGTGATTTGAAAAATTATTTACTTTTTTTTTATCTAAATCTCTTGAGTTAACTTTTTATATATATAGATAAATTAAACTATACAAGTGTTGTTTGTGAAATAACAAAAATTGTTGTTAAAAGTTTAGAATGTTTCGAACGAAGGTAATAATATAATTTTTGTTTCTTTTTTTCTTAAATAACTCTATGAACTTTTGAACCCACACATTGATATTTGATATATTTTTTCTACAATTTATGTGAAATTATGCGACACAGTGCGAGTGGGTTTAACAATACTATTATACAGGCGAACTTATTATACCAACCCACGGTACTCTTTTCACCTATGATACTGTAATTCGTTATGAGATTAGGAGAACATTTATTTGATCTTAAGCCAAAATAATTATTTATGGTATACAAAAGATAAACTATAATTTATTAGAAAAATTGTCTAGGAAATTTTCGAAGAATACAAATGATTCACCCCATATAGTTGTTGGTAGTTTAAATCTACGAGCTCGTAACTCGTTGAACAGACTTAATAAATAAAAAAAACGAAAGAATATCAAAAGTTGACGAAGCCTTTTTTTTCCAACAGGTGGTCCAATAGGTTGAAAATTTGGATTTTATTTTATACGAAGAATACCCCTCCCCTCACCACCTCTCCCATCGTTAGATCACTTGCTTTTTGCTTTATTTCAACGTTGCTTTTTTGTAATATGTAAATGGGTGGAGCAAAGAAAAACGAGTATCGTGTTTGAAACGATATTCGAAAAAAGGGCCGCAGGACTATTAGTCATAAGGACCACCAAGAGTGAGTGGGTTCTCGTATCGATATGGGGTCCCAATTGGACTTTGTAAACACCTTATCGTGAACGTGTCATAAAGAGAGAGAGAGAGAGAGAAAGAGAGAGGTTTGGACCCCTCAAAATAAATCCTATGGGCAACTCATTCATGAGATACGAGAAAAAATAAAAGAGAATTTGTATGAAACCTAAGTGAGTATAACTATATCTATCTGTCTCACCTTTCTTTTTATCTCGAGCTGAAAGTGCATTAAAAAAAAAAATTTTTTTTCTTCAACTATTGTAAACATATTTGCTCTTTTTATTTTATAAATAACAACGCTATGATATAATATTAAAATAATGCATATAATAATAAATGTAATATCAATTTATGTTCTATATATGCAATTATAAATATATTATATTTAATATTATTATATTATATATATATATATATATATATTAATATTATTTAATTTCACGCCATCACGGTCTTAAAATTTTTCTTTAAACGCTTCAAAATATTTGAAAATATTTATTAAAACATTTTTATAACTTCACTTGATTCACTCGATAATTAAATTTGGTGCATCTCTTAATAATATTAATAATAAAACATTTAAAAAAGATATTGAAAATATTTATTGAAATATTTATTTATTGTCGTAACACTCCACTTGATTTACTTGATAATTAAATATGACATACCTATGAATAGGATCACCTTTTAATAATATTAATAATAAAACGTTTAAAAAAAATATTGAAAATATTTATTAAAATATTTATTTATTGTCATAACACTCCACTTGATTTACTTGATAATTAAATATGACGTACCTATGAATAGAATCACCTTTTAATAATATTAATAATAAAACGTTTAAAAAAGATATTGAAAATATTTATAATAATATTTATTTATTGTCATAACACTCCACTTGATTTACTTGATAATTAAATATGACGTACCTATGAATAGGATCACCTTTTAATAATATTAATAATAAAACGTTGAAAAAAAATATTGAAAATATTAATTTATTGTCATATAACTCGTCTCGATTTACTTGATAATTAAATTTGACGAGTCAACGAATAAGATTACCGATAAATTTCTCCAACCGTACGCATCCTTGTCGATAAAATGATTTACAGACCCAACTTTCACGAACTCCGTAGAATAATTATATTATCCGAACGAAGCGTAACCGTGTGAGTCATGTCAGAGTTAAACGATTTGTCGTTCAATGAACAGTCGACTTCCGTACCGTTCATACATACACACATATGTACATATGGGAGAACTCCTTTGTCTTCTTGTAATATTCTTTACCCGTCAATCTCCGGTCAATCTCTCAACGTCATTTCTCTTACGTCAAATGATTATTATTATTATTATTAATACGATCAATCCTAACTAACTCTTATATAAATATTCCTCGTAACTTTTAAGGGATGACCAAAGGGAAAATATTTTTTACAATTAGAAAAGAAAAATGTAATAAAAATAAAAATATATATTGAAATTTGTCCTGTTTCTCTTCAACACACACATATTATTTATAAATATTCAACATAGGGTCTCTATCATTCGTATTTATTTCTATTTATCTTTCTTTTTATCCTACTCACATACGCAACACGTACACATATCATATTTATACAAACTTCGAGATTTCTTATATACTGGAAGAGGGGGCGGGAGCAGGGGGCAGGGGAAGGGGGGTCTTAAGACCAGCACGAGTGACTGATGACGACGGAAATAACTTTGTTCCATCTTTCCTTAGGTCGAGTCACAACCACCACGTGCGTTTAACGTACGTAAAACTTGTCGAGATTATCCAGCAATTTGCATGGGAAAAACTTTGTACGTGTAATTGTTAAAGTTGTTCAATTCCATTATTGTATTAGAATGATAAAACTTTTTGAGGGGGTGGGAGAAGGGGAAAGCATATAAAAAGAATTTTAAACTTTAATTAACCTATCTATGCATCGAAACTAATTTATATCCTTAAATAAGTGTAGAAACTATTTTTCTTCAAATTAAAATACCCCCAGTTGAAATATATATATTTGTGCTTTAATTTATAGTTTAATAATATTTCATGGAATAATATAGTTACTTTATAGATTAACAGATCTCATATTTTAATAATATAATAATAATATATATATATATATATGTGTGTGTATTTTTGAGTGCATGTGAAAGTAACAGATAGAAAAGAAAAGAAAATAAGGAAAGGAAGAAAAAATAAAATGGTTACCAAGATAAAACGATTCTGAGAGACACGTATTATCTATCCCTTTACCTCGAATAAACGTCGAATCGCGATAGTTTGTGATTCTCAAAAGAGAAAGTATCTTCATTTTGGAGTTAAGAGGAAGTTGTTAGGTCGCCAGAGATGAGCTCATGCTTCCGGGAACTTACAGTTCTGACTTTGGTTGGCAATATTGTATAATTTGTCATCCTTCTTTTCTACATTTGTTTCTTATTCGGTTCATATTTATCTTGCAAATTATTAATAACAAATAAATCCCGTTTTAATAATTGTGACTAAATCATTTAATAGTTTGAATTATGATTCTTAAATGTGTACATTGTATATACACACAATTTATTTTTAAATATTTATTATTTGATACTATAGAGTTGTCATTATTTAAATAAGTGTATGCATACACACACACACACATGTCTGTGAATTTATATTATTTAAAATAATATATTTAGTTGTACTTACGCTGATAATAATTTATTCTACTAACAATTTTTTATTTGTGATTTTATTATATTACTGATAATGAATTGAACAATTTTATAATTTATTAATTGAGTATTTAAACATTGTACTATTTAAATAAATGTATTGTGTGCGCGCGTGTGTGTGTGTGAATTAATATAATAAAAATAATAATTTATTATATAAAATTCCAATTAGTTATAAAATTACTCGACATGAAACTAGTATACTGGGATATTAAAAATAAAATGAAGAAAAAAGAAAAGAAAAGAATTTTTATTTATTAAAATTATATTAACCAGCTAAAGTAATAAATTAATCGATCGTAGTAACATTTTATGTAATATTCTTTCATATAAATCATGAAAAAAACAATTTCCATTGGAAAATATCGATTAAAATCGATCGCTATCGATGATTTTCAACACTTTTATTTGAATATGAGATCGTTAAACAAGCTAGCAAGCTTGGTTGGGTTGCTTGGCTGCCAAGAACGCGTTCGATATCGATGCTGAAATCAAGTTGAAGGGAGGAAATTTAACCACCGATATTCACGATAATCGTTCCTTCTCTTTTACAAAGAAAAAAAAAAGAAAAGAAAAGACCAGAGAAAAAAAAACAAAAATAAAACGAGAAAAAAAAATTACAAAAAAAAAGAAGCAAAATACGATCGATCTGGGATACACCTTGGTCATCCTTTTTTTTTTTTCTCTTTTTAGCTTCGAGGCGTCGACGTCGTTCAAACCCATCATCATCATCATTGACTTCGATACTCGTCGAATACGTTCACCTGGGTTCCGATATATGCCTAGTCATTATTATTTTTTACTTAAACAAAAAACATTCCCAATAAATATCCGAAAAAAACGACAGAACGGACGAAAAATAACGAATCGTATTTTTGCATTCCCCTGCATTCCATCCCCCTGTTATTAATTTTTTCAATCACCCAATGCGTAAATAAAAATCGAAATACGAAGTCGATTGTCGAATTTATTGTTTTTATTTTTAATTTCATCCGCCATTTCGGAAAAATACAAAAAAAGAAAAATAGAAACAATAAATTCGAAAAACGCAATTTAATTATACGCTCTAAAGTGTACAAAAAAATAATTTATTAAATCTATCTTCGATCGTACGTAAAAAATAAAAATAATATTAATAATAATAATAATAAGAATAAGAATAATAAATATCGTAAGAAAGAATATTTATATTCATATTTAAAATGAGATTTATTATAGTAGGTTAAACAAAAAATAAGATTACGCGTAACGTATAGATTAAAAAAAAAAAGAAAATGTAAAAAAAGGATTTTAGGTGTAAGCGAAAGTTAAATTGAAAAAGAAAAAAAAAGAAGGTAAGAAAATTTAAAAGGTAGCATAATCTGTCGTTTCTCGCGTGCCTTCGCACCTTTATATTCTCTCTCGTGAGTGGAAGTTACTCGAACCTGTTCACGGGCGTGCTCAACTCTTCTCCGGAACCTCCTGCGAACCTGTTCATGCTTTCACGATATTCTTCTCCTGGCACGTTTGTCGACCACAGCAACCTGTTTGCGCTTATGCGACGACTGTGTTGGATCGATGATCTTACCTTACCTTTCTGTCAAAACCTATCGCCTTAGTATCGTTTCTTTCGATCTTTATCGACCCAACCATACTCGAATCCTTCGTACAAATATTATTCCTAAAACAGAGCGAACAAAATTAAAAACAAAATAAAATCAAATAAAATTAAACAATTTTGTGGTGATTTAATTCTTTTTTCTTTCGTTAATTAAATTGTTTCCGTTTATTAATTTTTTTTATAATTATTTGTATTCCTAAAACAGAGCGAACAAAATTAAAAATCAAAATAAAATCAAATAAAATTAAACACTTTTGCGGTGATTTAATTCTTTTTTCTTTCGTTAATTAAATTGTTTCTGTTTATTAATTTTTGTTATAATTATTTGAATCACGACAATATTAAAAATGTCCCACCTTTTTGATGGGTAAATGTGCACGGTGGAAATATTTGTATCCTCCTACCCCCTTTATAATAAAAATCTTCATTGAATTATGTTTTTATATTATGTTATTCTTTTATTAAAAAGAAACCAACATTCTTCCTAAAACGGAGACAAAATAAAAATAAAATAAAACAAAATATTTCGGTGATCAAATTCTTTTTGTTTAGTTATATATATATATATATATATATCTTATAAAATCCTACAAAAAACTACCGACGAATATATAAGTCATAAATCCAATCTAACACGTACGTTAATTATCCACCTATGGTAGAAATCTTGGAAGATCGTTAAGGAACGATTATTATAGGCTTTAAGAAGAACTATATGAAGGTCTATTAAGAGATTTTATAATTGAGGTGTACACGCGTGTGTGTGTGTGTGTGTGTGTGTGTTGAATGAAACGATCTAATTTACAAAGCTTTCACTCATACTTATTCGTATAGTCACATACACGTATATATATATATATATTAAAAAAAAGTGAAAGAAATATCATCCAACGTTATTTATTCATCGTAAATTGAATTTTTATATACTTTTTTTCTTTGTCGTTCGCAGGTCAAATCGGTGCACACGGTCTAAGCAAAAGCCTTAAGAATAGCGGCCTCTTTCCGTCAACCTTTAATGTCGCCGCAAAGGCTGAAATATTTGTGAATGCAACCTGCGGCGAGGATGGTCCCGAAACTTTTTGTAAACCCTCGGAATCGTCAAGATGCGCTGTCTGTGATTCGAGGAGCCCTGATCCTGGAAAAAGGCACAATATCAGTCATGCTTTAGATTCTAATCCTGGTAAATGGTGGCAAAGTCCTACCCTTGCGAGAGGAGACAACTACGAATACGTCACCATTGTTCTCGATCTCAAACAAGTTAGTATTATTTGTTTATTTTTTCTTACTTTTTTTCTTTTTATATTTTTTATTTATTACATTCGAACAAATAAATCTACGGCAAGTGTTTGATTTTATGTTTTGGCGTAAATGTGAGATTTAATGTTATTTTACGTTTCTTCTTTGAAAATTGGATAAATTAAATTAAAACTATATTTGATTATTCATTTTCTTTTTGACACTATTTTGTGTATCGCAATTTTGTGTATATATCTATTTTCTTTTTAAATCAATATTTTATCAACTTAAATACCTTTTTCCTTTTTTAATCTAATATTAGTTGCGATAATAGTTGCGAAGAAATGAATTATTAAACTTAGAGAATAATTTGAAATGAAAATTTGAAAAGTATCCTTTGACACCGCTTGATAGAAAATAATGATAAAGTTATCTGGATACTTTTGGTCCACCCTGTATAAGATATTATTACAGAAAAACAATTATTATATTTATATTATTGCATATATGCAATAAGCTAATACAAATATATAGAAATATATTACTTATTATTATTATTATTTTCCATTTGAACGAGAAAGAAAAAAAATTCCAAATAATTATCATTTTATTATCGTCATTTTAATATTAATAAAACATATAATAGAAATAACAAAAAAATTAATTATCATTCGTATTAAAAGGGGGGAAGAATAACAAAATTTTAATTTAAAAAAAAGAAAAACAAACCAAGTGAAATATTTAATGTTAAATGTATTAACAAGAAACAAAAGTAAATAGATTATTTGGATGATCTGTATATATCATAGATCGAGATTGCATTTATGTCGGCTTTCTGAGAGGGGTACCCAAGCAACAACGTCCTCATTACTGAGAAGTTTAAGGAACAAAAAAAAATAATAAGAGAAAAAATAAGGAAAGATGACCACGGTGCTCGTTAACCCTTTCCCTTACGATCGAATTTCCAACTGTGCGGGCCTAAAGCGACACCAGTCGGTCGCGCGCAGCGACATAAACACAAGCTTGGCTCAGCGCTCGAAACTGTACTAATCTCAAACTTCCTATGATTTGTATATACACGTGCGCGGTACAATTAACTTTGCAAGATGTTTGATAAATAATTACGGTTAGTTGGTTATTAAACAAAAAAAGACTTATTGTTGCAAATTGAATAATCCATTATTAATAACATTTTTATTTTAAGGGATTATACGCAGTTAGAATTTAAAAAAAATCGATTTTTGTTTTTTTCATTTTCGGAATGTACATATATTTAAGTATATTCTCTGAAAATTTCAAATCGATCCGACAAATATTCTTCACTTTATGTAAGCTTCAAATAAAAATTTTTTACCTTTATTACACAGTAACAGAGTATAAGGGTGAAGAGGGAAAAGAATCAAGGTAGAGAGTAAGAATATCAGAGTAAGAAAGTGTAAAACTAGAGTTACGAAAAATATTCTTAATTTCATATTTGGAACGGCCGCCCAAACAATATTCTGAAATGTTTTGTTTTTTTCGCCCGGTAGACTTACGACGCCTCTGAGGCGTCTTATTCGTTTTTGGTCCCAAAACCTTGCGACGCCTCTGAGGCGTCTTATTCGTTTTTGGTCAAATAACCTTGCGACGCCTCTGAGGCGTCTTATTCGTTTTTGGTCCGATAACCTTATGACGCCTCAGAGGCGTCTTTGTAAGTTAAAGGGTTAAAGGTAGTTTTTCGCCAGTGGCCTTCACGATTTCTTAAAGGGCCTCTGAATGAAAAAGAGAAAAAGATAAGGAAAAAAAAAGAGAAAAGAAAGAAAGAAAGAAAGAGGAAAAGAGAGAGAAAGAAAGAGAAAGAAAACCTGAGACAGTTTTATACCTGCGAACAACAACACCAAATTCTTAGAAAGAACAATTTCTCTCCTTCTCTCTCTCTCTCTCTCTCTCTCTCTCTCTCTCTCTCTCTCTTCCTTCTTTCACATTTTATCGTCCCTCAGCATCATACTACCTCACTTTTCTCCTCTTTCAAACTATTTTACCCTCTGTGAACCGACAAAAGGGGCATAAATTGGAAGCCCAAGAAATGAAGTTAACGAACGTTCAAAAACACGCTCTTATGATTTCACCAAAGGCTTTCATTTTTTTTTCCCCCATTAATTATTCTTCCTTCTTTCTATTTTTACCTAACCAAAATGATATATATGTACATACATATATGACAAATATGAATTGTATAAATAATTGTACAAAAAGAAAAATAGTCCATACTTTATAACACTAAAATATATACGACAAGTGAACTGTATAAATAATTGTACCAACAAAAACAAAGTTCATATTTTATATTATATAATATATTATATAATAAATAATATATAATAAATAATTTCTAAACAATCTGAAGTATGAAACACGTACACCTACGCGTTATGATAAATTAAATAATCAATTAATTTATTAAATATTATCTTCTATATTAAAAAAACAAAGTAAATATTAAAAAATTTATTACACGACTTGTATAAATAATGACCACAAAAAAAACGCGTCACATTTTTTAGTCCCACAGTAGCTTCGAAAAAAAAAAACAAATAAAAACAAAAATAATTCTTTTTTAAATGTCAAGGGAACAAATGTCAGTACACCTACGCTTATGTTAAATTTCAAAAATCTTCTCACCGTTGAATTATTCTCCTTTTCTTTTTCTATAATAACAAAAAAAAAAAAATAGGAGACAAATTATTCATGACATATTACGACGTGTATAAATAATTGTTAAACAAGGTTTAACATTACTTTACGGTTGTATTATGTATAAGAAATAATTTTTGTAGAAAAAATCTCACGGAAAAGTACATCTCGTTAAAGTATGAATCTTGTACACCTACGCTTATGTTAAATCGCCTAAGGTAATTGATACGTTAATAAGAGGATAAAGATATACACGAAGGAACAGGTACACTCTTTAATAATGAACATGTTAAGATAGGCGAATTCTCGACGTGTAATTAGAGGATCAGAATATAACCTTAGATTTCTTTTATCTCTAATTGGTTCCTGATTGCAAACCTAATCCTTTATGTATAATATTTTACCCCATCATTACACTATACTATATATATATTTTTTATTTATTCGTAATGATTCAATTAAGACAATATTATTTTATTTTTACAAAACATAAAAAAAGAAGACAGCATAATGGGAATGAAAATTCGTTGAAACTCGTGTAAAAAGATTCTTATGGAATAATCAACGATTATTTATACAATTACAAAAAATAAATTTTATATTGATAGATTATCTTAATTGGAGATTATCTTTCTTGAGATCTTAATCATCACGTAGGTTGTTAGATATATTTATTTGTTTATGTATATAAGTATGTATGCGTGCGTGTGTATTTTATTTTATTCAAATTTCAAATTAAATATTAAACATTGATTATTTTAATTATTACAAATACAATTAGAATCGAAAAGCATAAAATAATATAAAAATATTAAAATATATAAAATATATATATATATATTTATTAATTTTTTTTATTTATATAAAAATATATAAAATATATAAAAATATTTCCAATATTTCTAATGAACAATAATACGAATGATAATAATTGTATAAAACTTATTTAAAATATCGTATTTAAAAATAAATTTTTCATCTATCAAATAAATAATATTGAACTTAATTTCATTTTAAATATATATATATATTCATTAAGATAACATAATGTTTCTTATACTCAACTATATTTTTAATCGATTATTATTATTATTTTTATTATTATTATTATTAGCGATGGGACAAGTTAAGAATAGTTATTTTTATTTGTATTATTTTTTACTTGTGGATCTATCATCTCGTTTGTTTCAAACTCGTTGACAAGGATTTATCGTCGTGCTTTGTGATACAGAGCAATATAAATCATTCTGCGAGAAAGAGAAAGAAAGAAAGAAAGAAGAGAGATGTCTGGTGGGTGGTGCGATACACGTCGAGAAATTTTTCAATCGTAGAGTATGGATATCGCGAATGATTATGCTAATCGGCGGATAAGCAGGGCGCAGAGTGAACATATTTATGAGTCTCGTTAACGTTCATTGCGCTTATTAATTTTATGACCGTTCAGATCCGCTTGTATTACTGTTTTTTTTTTTTTTAGATCAATGAACCGCCATATTTCGTTGATCTTTTATCTCTTTCTCTCTCTCTCTCTTTATCTTTATCTTTTATTTCTTTTAAACATTAAAAGAAAAAAAGGAAAAACATGTATCGAATTTCTAAGCAACGTAAATAATCGATAAATAATATTTCATTTAATGAAAAAAAATATAAACTCTTTGAAACCTTAACCTTAACCTTATTATTATAATATATTATGCGATAGATATTTTTTTTTGTATATCTTTCGATTCTAATTATGTTTTCTAACATTGTAATAATCGTTGTTAATATTTCATTTAAATAAAATATGACACGTGTATACTTATATACATAAAACAATAAGGTTTAACATTTTTTAAGGGCTTTTTATGTTTCGTTTAGTTAAAAATTTATTTATACAATTTTTTTTATTATTTATACAAGTATTCATATGATATATAATTTTTTGAATATCACACGATTCTAAAAGAAATTACAAATAAAAAAACATAACAGATATGATTTTATATTTCAAATGTTTCGTCGAATATATTTACGAAAAATATTTCGTTTTTTATTGTATTGAGAGGGGAAAAAAAACAAGAAAAATAAAAGAAAATTATATACGAGATTGAGATGTTACGTAAAAGATTCTCGAAACGTGTGCCAACGGACTGCGTGCTATTCGCGAACTCCGAAAAAAAAAAAAGGAAAAAAGAATGAAAAAAAAAAAAACCAATCAGGTAAAAATAAGAAAAAAAAGAAAAAGGGATTGGCAAAAAAAAAGTGATGACTTGGGTGGTTCATCGCTAACTTTAAATATAAACTACCAGTTTAGTGCTACCGATTGGCACGAGAAAACGAGTCATCCACCAGCCCGATGACTAACTATTCGGAAAAAGAAAAAATAATAACAAAAAAAAAAAGAAAAAGAAGAAGAAAAAAAATAATAAAAATAAAAAAAAAGATGTTCCTCTTCTCCCACGCAAAAAAAAAAAACGAGCAGTGAAATAAATGAATTCGTTCGTCCCTTAAGAAAAAAAAAAAGTTCCACCAACAAGAGATTTCAGAGAGAGAATAGGACACGGTAGACACATACAAATGATTAACAAACACGTACAGTGATTACCATGGCCTCAACGCGACCCCTTTTGTACAGGGAAAAGGAGTGGCTTTTAGCTTGGAAAGAGTATTACATGGATAAACTGCTTCCAACTTCAACTTTCTCTTCTCTTCTCTTTTCTTTTTCTTTTTTTCTTTTTTTTTTTACTCTTCAGAGAATTTATTCAACCCCTTTTGGGTTATAATTGTACATTAATCTTTCTCTTGTTTCCTCTTAACGTTTTGTCTCTAACACTGTACTTGGCATCACATTTATGGCATCATATTTATTTTGTCGATATAGAATTAATACTCTTTAAATTTTATATTCAATTGAAATATAAAACTATTTTTATAAATTGAATTTGTTTCATATTATATTTGAATACTAATATATTTTTTATATCGATTTTTATAATAGTATTATGTTATTGTATAATTTAATTATATAAATTAAAAAAAATGTATATATAATTATTATATATTTATTTATTATATATATATTATATAATTAATAGTTATTAAATAATAATACTATGACTTTGATATATTAATAATACAAAATATTTTCAATATTATTAGTATTCAAATAGTTTACTTACAACTAATCACCCCTACCCCCAAAAAATTATTACATTTTTTAAATATAAATTTAACACGCGATCGATGAATAATATTATTAAACAAAATTATTTCTAATTAAATATTTATTGATTACATTAAACAAATATTCGGATGAAATCATTTTTTTTTCTTTTAAAGGGGGGAAAAACAATTATTTTAGTTTGAATAATTTTAACTGGAAATTAGAATGAATCATCGGTGTTATTCATCTTCAGTTAAAATCTACGTTAGTGATGAAGGAAGGAAGAAAAGAAGGAAGGAAGGAAGGAAGAAAAAAAGACGAAGAGTCACGAAAATAATGGGCACGTAGGGTTGGAAGATCGCCCTTTCTCGACTTGTTCCTTCTTTTCACTCGAAACTTGCTCATGCGTCGTTGCAAAGCTAAAGGGTGATAGGTCGAAAGGCGAGGGCTATGGTGCTTCTTTTATCGGGATTTTATAATCGTGGGACGAGTATCACGATAGGGAGCATCTTTACCAACCTGTGTATATTAAACATTTTTACCAATACCATAAACTTACGTATACATGCATTCATTATAATATTATTTAAACATTAATTTAAATGATATTAAATTTAGTATCAAAGTTAAAGTGTTGGTCAAAGTTCCAATTATTTATATATTTTTACAAATATTTTCAAATAATTTAAAATGCTTTTTAGTAACCTGATTTATGATTTTCAAATATCGATCAAAATTAGAACTACAATTTTGTGTCAAAGTAAAGTGTTGGTCAAAGTTCCAATTATTTATATCTTTTTACAAATATTTTCAAATAATTTAAAATCCTTTTTAGTAACCTGATTTATGGTTTTCAAATATCGATCAAAATTAGAACTACAATTTTGTGTCAAAGTAAAGTGTTGGTCAAAGTTCCAATTATTTATATCTTTTTACAAATATTTTCAAATAATTTAAAATCCTTTTTAGTAACCTGATTTATGGTTTTCAAATATCGATCAAAATTAGAACTACAATTTGGTGTCAAAGTAAAGTGTTAGTCAAAGTTCGAATTATTTATATATTTTTAAAAATATTTTCAAATAATTTAAAATGCTTTTTAGTAACCTGATTTATAGTTTTCAAATATAGATCAAAATTAGAACTAAAATTTGGCGACAAAGCAAAGTGTAAGTCAAAAATGTGTTATAGATCCATTATTCAAATTATTTATATTTCTTACAAATATTTTACATTAGATTAATTTAGAATTCCTTTGGTAACTAAATTTATAATTTTAATATTATAATAAAAATCTATTGAGTTATTAATAAATTTTCTACCCATCCCTGTACAGTAATGTCACTAATACAAAATTATTATCTATATTAAAATAATATAATATCGTTATAAAATATAATGAATAATATGTTGAAATATATATCTAACAAAATTCAATGGATTTTACAATAAGAAAAACATAATCTCGTTTCCATCTTCGAACAAAGTCATTAATCTCAACACACTCACACATTTATACATACATACATACATGCATTCACATACATATATATATATACATAAAAGAGAGATCCTGAATTCGTCGGCTTTTATCGTTTGCTCGGAGAGAAAGACCGCAAAGAATTTAAAACACGAGGATCGTTTGAAAGAAATAAAGAAAGAAAGAAAGAAAAGAAAGAGAGGAATGATCGAGACGAAATCACCTGAAGTTCTCTGCACTTTCTTTCTCTTTCTCGCTCTCTACCCATCGACTTATTTCTATATGTGTATGTGTGTGTGTGTGTATTTGTGTATATAGAAATGTGCAAGGAAGGGCCAGAGCAAGAGAACATGGCGTCACGAATTTACCTCGTAATTCAATTCCCACGGCCGATGGCGATAATTACAGAGCTCGATGTTAGAAACAAGCACCATCATCGACACGATGCTGCCGCCATCTTTTTACCCTTTTCCTTCTACCGCATGCCATCAACCTATCGTCTGTTTTACTCCCCATTCTTACTTCACTTTACTTATCATTTGTTTTCTTTTATTTCATTTTGTGTTATTCCTTTTTTACAAATATTTTATCCAAATTTTTCTTTAAACATCATTGATATTTTAATTAACATTCGAACTCGTACTATAATATTTCAATTACATATATTTTTTATTTGAATTTTATATATTATATAAAATTTAAATTGTTTATATATTTTTTAGGGTGAGAACCAAAAGTTCGTGAATTTATAAATAAATATATTACTTGTATATAAGGTAATTTTATTGACATCAAAAAATTACACCATCTGAAACAACACAATAAACGCATGAACTTTTGGTTCATCCGAATATTATATGTTTATTATATACTATATATTTATTTCATTATATTTAGTTTATTATATATAATATACATAATTCAAATAGTTCAAATTAATATATACACTATGACTGCAAATTTCTAAACGATTTAAAAACATTATTTAAACTTGTTTTTTAATCTAAACTATTTGAATTTTAAAAAATAATATAATAATAATAATAAATAAATAAAAAAAAATATAATAAATAATTTATCAAATTTATGAAAAGTATTTTAAAAGTTTATAAATATTTTTACAAATATATTCGGACTCGTTATTTTACAATCTTTGTACTCGATCTCTGACCAAGAAAAAAAAAAGAGAGAAAATATCAGACATAAAAATAAAATTTGAACGATCGCAAAGACAATATTAATAATTAATACGAAATATATGATGAAATATTAAAAGAACTCTGATTTCACTTGTAATTCCAAACCAAAAAAAACGAAAATGTTGTTTTCTCCATTTAAAGAATGAATTATTTTGAAAGGGACGACGAATTTAGGGATGAATGAAAATATTTCGAGAAAGGATTAAAGTTTCTCGTGTCGGGAATGGCGAGAAACGTGGTCGAAAGAGAGAAAGAGAGAGAAAGATAGAGAATAAAAGAATATGGGAAGGGAATGGAGGAAGAAGAAGAAGAAGAAGAAGAAGAAGAAGAAGAAGAAGAAGCTGATGGTGAAGCTGAGAAAGAATAAACGCAGTAGGTACTCGACCGTTTATGGAGAGGCAAGACCTTATGCTGCACCGCAGGTATATTGCCTTAGGTATTTACCCGTGTGCACCTTCTACACGATACCTGCATACTTTCCGACTCCTTCGAGTATATACCGAACACCGAACTCTCTCTCAACAAACGTTTGCGAATCCGATTTCCCTTAAAAAAAAAAGAAAAGAAAAACAATAAAAATTACCCTCGCCTACAAAAATTTCTCCTTCGACAAATACAACGGCAAAAAATTATTGAATATTCGAAACAATATTTCGTCGAAATTCCAAGAATTATTTGTAATAGAAAAATAGAAAAAAAAAAAAACAACATTCACAAATAAATCGTTTAAATTAATAAGAATAATTATTAAATATTTCATAACGCGTGTTTGAATTTATATTACGATTTTGATATAAATTTTTGATATATACATGAGAAATATAATTTATAATGTGATTATAAATATTTCAAATACCAATGATTTGAACGGGACGAAAAATATTGGCAATTGTTAATTATATTATAATTAAATAAAATATAATTTAAGAAGATAAAATACAAATTTTTGGATAAAATGTGGAAAAATATAATTGATAACGTTATTATAAATAATATTTCAATACCAATGATCACGATTGAACGAATGAAAAATAGTAATGATTATGTTTAATTAGTATTGGAGAAAGAAAAAAAGAAAAAAAGAAAAGGAAATCAATGATTGTTTGAAAAGTTGACCTAGAAAAAGGGATTCCTGAAGGATTGAGTCACGTATGAGTACTCCCCAGGAGAAATTCATTCGAGCTCGTAAAATGGACGCTCCTGGACCACCCAGTACCTACGATAATATGTTTCTTCGGACTTTCTCGAGTAATGAAGGCGATTCTCTTGGTAACGAGCGTGCTTC
Organism: Polistes fuscatus; assembly: GCF_010416935.1. Lineage (NCBI taxonomy): Eukaryota > Metazoa > Arthropoda > Insecta > Hymenoptera > Vespidae > Polistes > Polistes fuscatus. The sequence goes on along the minus strand of NW_025112997.1, from coordinate 3,142,199 downwards.
TTAGTCCCTAGAAGCCTTTAGGCGTCCTACTTCTCATGTAACTCTAACAAAACTTATTTCCTACAAACAAAATTCTTCGATCAAAATCAACTAAGAATACAAAAGAAAAAAAAAGAACAAATATTCATATCAAATTGTATTATACAAAATGTCCTCCTCATACGACAGATATACATTTTAATCCTTCAATTATATTCCTTCAAATTATTATCTTACCATTTCTACAACGATCAATATAAATATAATTAATAATATTATAATTTTATATACGTTATAATAATATGGACCGTTTATTTTGAGAGTGGTGTAAGTCCGTTTTTAAAAAGAAAATTAGTTATCACATCATTTATGATTAATTTAATGTAAACTTTTGATTTATAACAGTTAGTATTTGATTTTTTTTTTAAATGCAAACCATTAATTTTCTCGTAACAACAGAAAATGGACTTGCACCATTTTCAAAATAAACGTTCTATATCGTACGAGATACCCGGTGTATTTAAATATATAATAAAAACAATTATTCGTCTTTTTCCGTAGTCAAGTTAAAATAAATCCAATGCAAACGGTACCAAATTGATCATAATTTTACGTAATATTTTTTTTCTTCTTTTTGCTGACCAGAGAGGAACTTTTTTTTTGTTTTCATCAAGCTCGTGCACTTCCGGTAAAAGTCAGAGAATTATTCGCTCTTGTGTATGGGTGGTGTGTATGTAAATAATAAATCGCGTCTTTGGTTGGTTACTTCCTCGTGAACGGCCAAGCTAATTTAACTCGGTTACACTTATCAAACGAGTCTCCCAGTTTAAAACGCGTTATGGCACGTGCACGAACGACTTGCCGAGATGAGAGTGAACACTTTGGAAAACCGAGAGATGAAAATGAGAGAGAAAGAGAGAGGATACACGAGCCAAGAAATCGTGTGCTGGCAGAAGACCAGGATTTGGAATCCTCTGAGGCAGACGGCGCGGTGTCTCTCACTAAACACAACTCGAACCTTTTCGATTTTCATCTTCATGCTGGATGACGATGATTCTAAGAACGATTATTATATTCTATTACATTAATTTCATCTTTCGACTATATTAAAAAATAAAACAAATCCCCATCAATTTTTTATTTATTTTATTATAATACATCGCAAATACACTTGTAATTGTCATTAATGAATATTTCTTCATTTGCAATTCGATTTTCATCTTCATGTTGGATGACGATGATTCTACGAACGATTATTATATTCTATTACATTAATTTCATCTTTCGACTATATAACAAAATAAAACAAATCCCCATTAATTTTTTATTTATTTTATTATAATACATCGCAAATACACTTGTAATTGTCATTAAAATGAATATTTCTTCATTTGCAATTCATTTCAATTATTGTTCTAACGTATTTTTATATTTTCTTTTCCTTCGGAAGTGTAATTTTTATTAGCGCATTTTTTTTTCATTTGCAATTCTTTTCAATTATATTTCTTAAGAATTTTTTCTATTTTCTTTTCTTTCGGAGATATGAGGGGGAAGAAGAGAAGGAAGAATTACGGGATTAATTTTAGCATTGGCCAAATGCCACGATTGATTTTTTTTATATGTGTGTGTGTGTGTTTTTTTTTATATATCAAACCGAAAAGCAATTTATTTTTAATCGTCGCAATTTCAAAGTGAATTTATTTTCACCTCTTCGTCGATAACAAAGCCAATTTTTGACGATTTCATTTGAAAACGTGATTCAATATTTTTAATCACGGCTAGTTATTGTCACGATATTTCTTTGTAGAATATCACTCGAGAAATGTTAGTCGTCCGATTATTAATCCTCATAAGTCGACAATCTTGTACCATAGATGGAAACGAAACTGGATTTAGGATAACTCTCCTCGCGGGGATTTAATCCGATTATGTTTCAACTAGGGAGAACGAATGGTATGATGAATGTCGTTGAAGATGAAAAGAAATATTGCTACGAATCGAATTATCATCTTCTAATCTCATCTTTCAAATACGTGTAATAGTAACCTGACGGATTATTTTTGTGATAAAAATTAAACATGAAAAAAAGAAAAAGAAATATTTAAAAAGCTTCGTTTAAACGATTCAACCACCAACGATTAAGTCACGATTTTAATATGAAAATAATTTGATAAAAGAAAAACTGGTGTGTGTACTTATGTACGCACGTAAGAAGTTATACTTCTTTTGCGTACCAAAACAAATATAACCTCAATAACCTCAAAAATAACTTAAAAAAAAAAAGAAAGGAAACATATTTTCAATCGATCGATATATTACATATATAGGAAAGAATACAAAACAAAAAAAAGAACAAAAATATTAAAATATAGATATCAGTCCACATTAAATATAAGGGAGATATATCGAATTAATTTATGCATCAACGGCCATGGCGCTGTGATAGCATTGGTTCCCGCTCGATCATTTAAGTCAAGCAGCGCTGAATACGATTAGTACTTGGATGGGTGACCCGCTTGAGAAAAAATGGGAGAAGAAGAAGAGAAGACAACTTCATGCCGTAAACTTGAAATCGCTTTGCCGCGCATCGTATAAATACTGACTAACTTTCGTGGTGTCGATTTTTCCATGCGCTCGGAAAAAAATCACTCCCATCACATTTTCCCAAACGCGCTAAAAGAAGTATAACTTCAAAAAATAAGAAAAAGACAAAAACAAAAGAATGAGGAAAATAAAATGAAAGGAAAGGATCATCCCTTTAAAGGACGGTAATCCAGAATACCCTTAAGAACTTGTTTAAAGAGAAAAGGGCAGTACTAATAAATTGGCGTTGCACGGTATCTGGGAAGATCCGTAAATGGGGTGCGTGTGTGAAGAAGGTAGAAAGCGGCAAGAAAATTTACCGGACGGCCGGTTCCTGAAGCCGTTAAGGTTCTCCAAGTGTCCCTGTTGAGTCTCAGGGACTCGTTTCTCAGGGCTGGAAAGTGTTGCCAGACGGTTTACGTAAAGAACTCCTCCTTGATACTTTGCGATTCTTCTAACTCTTTAATACAACTGCAATTAGTCCAGTCATTTGAATTAATTAAATCTACAAAAAGGTTCATTTCTTATAATTATTCATCGTAATTAACAAATTCAATTAACATGAATTATTCATTAAACAAATATATATTTAACGATTATAAATAAAAATAAATTAACGAGATAAATAAAAAAGAACGAATGAAATTTCGTATAAAATATGACGGATAACGTTTGCTGTGTAATAATTATTTTAATAAATTGTAAATAACGATGTAAAAATATTAAACACATAGATGAACGTAATATATATAAAATATAGATTATATACGTTTGTGTATTATAATTATTTGATGTTTGAATAAATTGATTAAAACTTTGGAAGAATTATAAGAAGAATTATAGATGTTTTTTTGATGGTTGTTGTTATTGATCGATAGATCGAACGATCGATCGTTTGAGACTCGACTATAAAGCCATTTCTGTCATCCGATGCTAATACTGGACGCGCCCTTACAAGGCTGCACGGGTTGAAGGCGACTAACAGTCGCCTCTCTCGATCGTGGGAGCTTTCTTCTAGGTCGATTCCTGACGAGACTAACTATACTTCTCCTAAGAATGTATGACACACACACGTACACGCATATCTGCACGTATACATGGAAAAAGAGAGAGAGAGACAAAAAGAAAAAAAGGCTAATTATTTATTTTGATGTATGCCAGTTTTGATGAAAAAACAAATTCGTTTTTAAATTTAAAACGATAAATTTTAACCAAACGATAGAAAATAAATGAAACCTCTTTTAAAGAAAATTTTTCATGTAAAATTATGAATATACAGAAAAAGGATAAAAAGTTAGATAAAAGGTAGAATTTTTGTAGAACTTGACCTCTATCACCCTACATATCAGGAATAGTTTGTACAAGATAAGTTAAGAAACATACGGAATAACCTTGAGATAAATATTTGATCTTTTCGAGAGAACGCAACTGTTAAGTGATAGAACCAGGTGGTATGTTTCTAAACTTTCTCGAGAATATCATCTCTCTCAGGTCTTCCTATGATTAATTTACTTCTGAAAGATATATTAGATTTACGCGATGAAACGTGTAATAATATTTAGAATAAATTATACATCAGAATGATTTATGATGACGTTCACGTTCGTTCATACGTTAACTTCGTGAAATATCCTTTTTCTTTTTTTTTTCTCTTTTCTTTTCAATTATATTTAATATGTGTATTCAAGTATTTCTCTATTCGTATCATTTAATTATTACAAAAATTCTACTTCAATTCTTCAAAAAATAATTAAAGTTTACGTACATATAGGATGTCTTAATTCTTTTTTAACTTGTACAACAAAAATTTGGACACCCGAAGTATACTAACGCATGACACACACACACACACAATTTAATATAAAAACCAAGTCCTACAAAAATAGGAATAAATTATTAAAATAAATGGACGCGTCGATAAATAAATATTAACAATGCAATAATGATTTATTCTCTAACCAACAATTATATATATATAATATCCTATTTAACCCTTATATATATGGAAAAAAATGAATGAGTAAAAAAAAAAAGGAAATAATAATAAAAATAAAAAAGACACTTTTGCAGGGATGTGTGTGAAAAAACAAAGGAAAGAAAAAATATATTATTATAAATATATAAGGTATTATAAGTATATATATTTATATGTGTGGAAAGTTGAAAAGATAAATATCGAATCGATACAAATACGCGAGTAAACGTGGGTACGTAAGCGAAAGGGAGTCCGGATAATTGAAGTTGGCTTCCTCGGGACTCGCAACGAGACGTTCCGGACGAAGTCCTTAGAAGGAAACGTAGCCGGGTTCTCTTAGTATCGCAAACATGCGATCTGTCTTTATGGTCCGAAAGTGGGCGTCTACTTGGTCTCTCTCTCACAATGCTGGTGTAACGACAACGACAACAAACTACTACTACTACTAATACTACTAGGATGACGACAAAATCCAATAAACAAAGACTAAACTTTTAACAAACAAAAAAAACTGTCCAGTATCCTAAGGGTGGATTCTGTCTTCGATCATATTCCATCATCTTTTTCTACTTCATCCTGCATCATCAAATTTTCTAACAACATTTTTTTACTCATCCATTTTATTATTTGAAATGTTTTTTTAATTTTAACATAATTGTTTTAATAAAAAAAAAGAAACACGAATATGAAGTAGAATGGATAGTAATGGTATTTAGAATATGAAATAAATAATTATTGATTATTACTGATATTCAATTATTATTGATCGTTAATTATTAATTTATTGAGAAAAATTGAAGATTAAAAATAATCTAATCTTTTCTTTATGTGAGAATAAATATTGAAATTTGTCTAATCAATATTTGTGTTTCAGGTTTATCAAATTGAATACGTGATCGTGAAAGCTGCGAATTCGCCAAGACCAGCAGCGTGGATACTCGAGAGATCGATAGATAACGTGAACTTTGAACCTTGGCAGTATTATGCACCAAGTGATGAGGAATGTTGGACGAGATATTCGGTACCACCTGTGCCTGGTAAGCCGGTTTACATAACCGACGATGAAGTCATTTGTACGAGCATTTACTCCAGGTCTACGCCTATGGAAAACGGTGAAGTACGTTTTTAATCATCATCATCATCATCATCATCATCGACGAACCATCCTATTTTTATTCCTACAATAATAAGAAAAAACAATTGCAAAATATTTCATTGATCGATCTCTTAAAATCAATCACCCAATTTCTAAATCTCTTATCTAATTTTATTTATAATTAAGAAAATTTATTTAAAATTATTTTTACATTGAAACAGAAATAGATAGATATCACGAATAATACGAATTTATTAATTGTTCTCATAATTGTGTATTGATCACATTGTTTATACTCGATGAATTTTTCTTTTTTCAATGAAAATTACATTTATACGATCGAATTAAAATTCTTAATTGTTTTTTTGGTTTCAATTTCCTAATCATCATCACACACAAAAATACTTATATTCATTAGCAATGAAAAATAAATCTTTAGATAAATACCAAAGGGAAAATAAATCAAAGGACTAATTAGAATTTAATTATAATACGCACATATCACAATAATATTTCTAATCAGTAATTTCTAATACAGGAGGAGGAGAACCAACACACACGCGTGTTAAATTATTTTCTCGATTTTATTTAGAACGATGGTCATTGCCATCGTTTTATCAAACTCGTTAGGACAAAAATCTAAGAAGAAAATTAAAGATAAAGACTGATAGTTGTATTTATATATTTATATATATACATATGTGTGTGTATGTGTGTTTTATGTGTATACATACATAGAAAGCGAGAAATGATCCGTTATTCCGTCGCGGTGTGGTCGATCGTTAATTATCGTTCGACGTACACTGCTGGTCATATAATTACGCGATTGGATGATTAGCGGGCTCGCGATCTCGACGTTACACACCAGTGAAGAAGAGTAACAGTGGTTTTTAGATCGTCGTTAATTCGAACTATCTTCTCCTTCTTCTTCTTCTTCTTCTTCTTATTCTTTTCCTTCTTTATTTTTGTAAAACACCGAGAATGAATTTCCGTTCATGAGAATTCATCACAACTAGATTTCTTTTTATGATAAATCGATAGAATAATTTTATATAATTAACTCGAACCATCACCGTTAGTTCTAAATCCATTTTATTTTCTCGCTTATATATATATATTTAATAATTATATATTAAAAAAAATATATATATATTTTTCTAAACAATTTGCTGATATATTTTATAATTCTGTAACTATAACGTTTAAAATATATATATATAATTTGTTTTATAAGCAAATATATGAGATCTAAAATTTATTAGCAATTTATTTTATAAATTCTAAGTAATTCCAAAATCTATTTTCTTTATTATTCTTAATGTTTTTTCCTTATATATTTATATTATAAAATTCTATACGCTTAAAATTTGATAACACCTTTTTATTGTGTAACATTTTTATATATATATATATATTTTATATTTTCAAACAGAATTTAATTTAAATCTTTTTTCCCCTACTTTAATTGACCCATTAATTGGATCCATTCGTGAATTATTATCTCTTTTTTTTTCTTGGTTTTGTGAAAAGGTTGGTTGGGGGAGGGGGTGGTTGAAAGAGGATCACGTTGAATGTTTCGAGTTAACGCGTAAAAAAAAGAAAAAACAAAATGGAAAAATAAAAAACAAAGAAAAGGAAACTAACAAACGTATAACAAACAAACACCCTTTTCTTTCTTTAGACTTCACCCCCTTGAAGAAGGTGCAGTGTGCATTCAAACGTCCATATATGGTCACTCAGCACCATACATGGCTGGAATGTAGGGATCGCCGTTTTTGTACCATCGATCCTTAGCTCTCCCCCATCCCTCCTCCCCCTTACTTCCATCTTCTTATTCTCTTCATCCTCCTCACCCCCTTTTCAAGAAAGATTCCTTCGTTTTCTCTCTTTTCTCTCTCATCTCGTTTAGCGTTTGCACGAAAGCCATCTCACAAACCCGATCCTGTCTACTTCGCGTACTTTAGAATTGTCCAGCACAAGGCAAGAGCTTCCAAGAAAGAGATCGTTCATTAAATAAAACTATCAAAAAAAAGAAAAAAAAAAAAGAAAAAAAAACAAGCTTATTATAGTTTTGTAATAAGTTATATGAATACGTCGTTACATTCGAATTGTTTAAAAACGTAAAATTAATACCGTTCTATTTTTTCGTATCATAGTATTATTAGATTATGGTTGCGAGATTATTTGTAATATTATATATATAGTAATAGATATATAGAAGATGTTTTAAGTAAAAAAAAGTAATTATTTTATTATTAAGGGTTTGGGCCAAGAAATTCAGGTAGTTTTTGTGTGTTCTAATCAATATAAATAAATAATGTTATTTTAACTTTATACAAAATATTATTTAGGGTCCTCCAAACCCGAAAGGGGAGGGAGTAGAGAATAAAGAATAAAAAATAAATATAAATATATATTATTTGTCATATAAGATTTTGAAAGCTAGGATTTATTGAGTTATTATTGAGGTTAGTATTAGTATGTAGTAATATTAGTATTATTATTATTATTATTATTATTATTGATTATTTGGGAGGATTATTGGTGGCGACCGAGAGAAGGGGAGAGAGCGAGAGGAAGGGGGAGAAAGAGGAGGAAAAGAACAAAGGAGCGAAAATTATTATTATTATTATTATTATTATTATTATTAGATTATATTATTATTATTATTAATTGTTCACCCTTTGCATTCCTATATATATCAGTTTTTATTTCAGAATCTTACTCTTATCAAACTGATCAAATTATTAAAGTAAATTTCAAAAAAAACAATTAAAAGCGTTACAAAATCGTTTGCAACATTTTTAATAATTTTATGTTAATAATATTAAAAATAAATATTAAATGTTAGATAATAGTAATAAAATTGAATAATAATAATATATCGTAATATGTGTAAATGGTTTAATTAATTATTAAATTATCGAATGAGGACAATTTCATTTGAACTTTATGTATTATAGAAAACATACTATAAGAAAAAGTATTGATTTTTTATTCAAACTATTGTTTCCGATAATAAACAAAATAGAAGGAAGGAAAAACAAGAAAAAGAGACAGAGAGAGAGAGAGAAAGCTCGTAGGTGAACCTATTATCCCGAATTGTAACTGATTGTTCTATATTAGGAACCGCATAAGCCTATTTGTGGAGGACGACGACTCGGTTCTCAACTCGGTTTTACCGGCGCCATTCACGGATGATTTATTTCTTCCTAGTGACATCGAATTTAATACTTTCTAAAAGAGATACACATATACATACACACATTCTCATAGAAACCTACAATTTATTAATCTCAGCGTATTAATAATTAACCTCAATTAATTGTGCAATATTTTCTACAATTTTTCTTCTCTATTTTTTTTTCTTTTTTTTTAAATATTTCTTCTTCTTTCGTCTCGATCATTATTGGTACTTTGTTTTTTTGTGTTATTAATCACGTTCATACTTGGTGTTTTAGATCCATACACACCTGGTGAACGGTAGACCTGGTGCCTTGAATCATAGTACAACTCTTTTAGAATTTACACAAGCAAGATACGTCAGACTTCGTTTTCAAGGTCTTCGTAGAAACGGGGTTGTTATTGCTGATAAAAGAAGAGCATATTATTCGATCAAGGAAATCAATATTGGTGGACGTTGTGTGTGTTCTGGTCATGCTGCCCGGTGTCGTTACAGTGTTCAACATGGGGTAAATTATTAATCATTTATTTTTAATTAACATTAATAATAATAGTAATAATATTTAAACATCTTCTATCAACAAATTCATTATCAAATATAAAAGATGCGTGGGATTCATTCAATAGTACACATATAATTATTATAGTAATTATTAAAATATTATTTTATTTATTATTTATTATTTATTAAAAAAAGTAATTATTAAAATTATTATAGTAATGCAGATGGATGATAAGACGTATTAAATAATTCTAAAGGGACCGGACTCCTCTAACCCTTAAAAAGGGAAACTAAAATAAATTTTTATTATATAATTTATATATATATAATATCAAAATACATAATTTATATTTTTAAAAATCTACATAAATATATTTCTGCACGGGGGTTGGACATTTCCGTTCGGACTACTATCTAATATTAGAATCCTCGCACGCGTGCGTATTACAGAAAGAGATGAATAAAAAAAAGAAAAAAAGAAAAGAAAGAAAAAAAGAAAGAAAGAAGATTACGGTTACGGGGTTCATAGGAAATAAATCCGTCGTAAATGCCATAAACTTGTCAGTCCTTTGTCTGGTAGCACCGCTAATGGCAGGATCGCACGTTCCTTACTTCAAATCGTTTCGGATCTTTCCTATTGGCTCATCCAAAGCCACAAGGGACGTGTTAGCTCTGAAGTTTCTTTTACAGAATGGGAATCCAACGTGAAAAAGAGAAAGATAGTTGACACGTATCCAACGTTCTTTTGCGATCTCTCGCAAGATTCACGAACGCATTTGGAACCGCATTTCATTTTTTTTTTTTCCTTACAGCCACCAACTTGCGGTTTTTCTTACAACTTTTACACTAATGAACAAAAAGAAAAAAGAAAAACCAACCATAACCCTCTTTTCCCCCATTAGTTTCGTCACGAAAACGAGGACGTAGAAAGTTGATTCTGTATTCAATTTATTCTTTCATAATAAATCCCACCCCCAGACCCGCGGTTTATTTTCATAAATTTATCATATATATTGTATATAATAAATATTTAATATATAATTATACACGATAAATTATAATAATAAAATTTTATATATAATAATTTCATAAATCATTAATGAAACATCCGAATCATCTGTTTTTCTCGAGTTTTTCGTAACTAATGTCGAATAAAAAAAAATAAAATTGTATAAAAAGAAATAAAATAATAATTGTGGGATGCGAGCACTTCCAAGTCTAACTTAAATAGGCGTTCGTGAAAAGATTGGACGGTGAGTCCTGGATAGCTCAATGGTTAAAGAGCAGTTAAGTCGCACGGAAAGCGGAAAATCCGGGTTCGAGTCCCGGTCCAGTCAGTCCAACGGCCCAATTTTTTCACGAATCCTACATAATGAAAAAAAAGGGTGAAGGGATCGATCAAAAATTATATTACTATTATTATTATAAATATTTATGATCATTTCCTAAATTACTAATTAAACATAAGAATTATCTGCTTTTCTCGAGATTTTTCGTATTTAATGTCGAATAAAAAAAGAAATAAATTAATGAAAGAAAAATAGGGTGAAAGGGATCGATTAAAAGTTTATCGATTGAGTTGTAATGTCGAGATATTTCGGATGCCTCTTTGACGGTCCTCGTATTCAGCAATGCGATCGCAATTCGATCTATGCAGCGATCCGTTCGCACGCGACCGTCAAACCAAACACGCATGCCGAAAACTAATTTCGATTTATTCGATCGAAGGGCATTGCCAAAAATCGATTATAATCGAAGTTTCTTAAGTAGCACGACAGTATGGGGATTGGGGGAGGGTTAAAAAAAAGGAAGAAAAATTTCATTCAATTAATTTTTCCATTTACCCTTTCAGTTTGGTAATCTGCATTACAATTAACAACGATGATGATAATAATAATATTTTATTTTAAATTAAATTAAATTTAATTTAATTAACAAAATAAATTGATATTTCGAATTCGTATGCGCCGCTTATGGTCTTTTTCGCGTCGGAGAATTATGTTCCGAATTTTTCTTTCTTTTATGCTATACGAAATAATATTATTAGTTAAAATTTATTTAATTCGTATATCTTTAATCCATCTAATTAGAGTGAAAAAATAATAATTCGCGTGTGAATTTAAGAAGATTTTTTATCTAATCAATAATTTTTCACAATTTATATATTTATTCTTAATATATTTTATTACTTGATAATAATTCAATTGAATAATTTAAATTTGTTTATTTAAAATTTTTTCTTTAAAATGATAGAAGAGAATAGGACGAGTATGAGGTAAATGATTAATGATCGTTTGAAGGTGGAATTACGATAGCCACTGAGAAAATAATATAAAAAGTAAAAAAGTAAAAAATAAAAATAAAAATAGAAAGAGAGAGAGAGAGAGAGAGAGTTAAGAACACGCGAAAGATCGACAGGAGTGCCTTTACCTCGAGGTCAAGAAAGGTTTTATTATTGTGTGTCCGAGGTATAAGCCAAAGGTAGCAAGTGTGTCTGTTCGTAGTATAGTAACTGCATGCTAACAATATGCAGTATGTACTCGTTTCGAGTGATTCGTATTTTATACTGCAGCTGCAACAAGTTTCTACCATATTGAGAAAGTATGTCGATGAATCGTCATTAATCGTAGATATTTGATATTTTTTATTTTATTTTTTTTTATTTTATTTTATTTTATTTTCTTTCCTCTTAGTATATTCTCTTTAGATATACCTAAATTTAGATATTTCTAATCCCAGATAAAATATTACCTCCGTCTAACCGATCATTTTATTTTTATTTTTAAAGTATTCAAACATTTCAATGATCTAACAATTTATATTGAATTATTATAAATACGTTTATATATAGTATACGATTTAAATTGGAATTAATATTGAAGTAAAACAGACAAAAAAATATGTATATATATTACAGATTTTATCGTAATCGTAATATACCTTTTTTTTCCCCCCAAACATTTGTCTTGTTATTTATTTAATATTTGCATTATAGGTATAACAAAAAATGTTTTATAAATTATATTATTATTATTATTATTATCATCATTTATTTGTGATTTCAATTTGAACGAATATTTAAATTTACGAAATAAGAGATAAAAATTATTATACAGATTTGTTATATAATTATTATTACATATTACGAAATAAATTTCTTACGAATGTGAATTTTCAATACGAGATAATAGTGATTTTTAAAAGCAAATAGTTTTCTTTTCTTTTTTTTAACTAATCGAAATCTAATCAACATGACAGCTGTCGGATTGACTTTTAGATGAGAAACATAGAGAAACATAGAAGAAGCTGAGACAGTGTTGGTAGTGTTAAGATGCGTGTGGTCTTGTCGCTTAAAGAAACTTAAAGAGAAACTAACGTTCGGATTCTCTGTGAATCATGAGTTCCGAGTTCACTCTCTACGCACGATATTATTTATTACCATGATAATCGTTCTCTCATACAAACGTACAAAACATTTATTTCTTCTTCTTCTATCAGTTTGAAAAAAAAAATAGATAAAAAAATGTTTAAACAAATCATCAAAAGAAAACAAACTAATCTTTCGAGTGATTCTACCTATTTTTTTTCTTCCACTCGTGAACTACTTTCTTTTGTAAAACAATAAAAAAAATAATATCATACTTTTAACAATAAAATTATATGAATTATTGTACAAAGATAAAATACAAATTGTGTGTGGATGTGTTCTTATTTTAGCATCAAAAATTTTCTGATATAAACAAAACTTGATTTAAAATAACGAGCCAATATTAACCCTTTTCACAATTAATTATATTTCAATTTTGTTAATACCAGTTTTCAGCGTTTTTAAATATTTTATTAGAATTAAAATTAAATTTTAATTATAATTAAAATTAATTAAAAAAAAATAAGACAATTTAATCAGTTTAATAAGAGTGAAAAGAAAAACCTATATCGATTAACACTCGACATAGAAGTGCAAAAGGGTTAAAATTTTCGTTTAATTCCGTGATACTTTTAATTGATGATCAAAGAATAAATAATAACGTTAAGTAAGCTATCTTTCTTTGTTTATATTTTATTATTCGAATAATGAATATTATTATTTTCGAATAAAAAAATATATATATGATACGTGGTTTTATATTTTGTTCTTTAAAGCATCAAGAATGCGAATGTGAACGTCATACGTGTGGTGAAAGATGTGAAAAGTGTTGTCCAATGTATAATCAAATACCATGGAGACCTGGTACCGCGTCCAAGGGTTTCCATTGTGAGAAATGCAATTGCAATGGACATGCAACGTCGTGCATTTACGATCCGGAAATTGCCGATAAAAAGATGTCTATGGACAGTCGGGGGAAGTTCCGAGGGGGCGGTGTTTGTTTCAATTGTACTGTAAGTTCTACTCTAACATTACCCTCATTTTTTCCTTTCCCTTTCTTTTTTTTCTTCCTATTGTTTTTTTTTTTTTCTACACAAAAACAAAAGAACCAAAGAATACATTTTACGAAACCAACGATAAATTCAAAACATTTTCTAACCGATCAAATTAATCACAGATATTATCGTACTTCGTGTATATGTTTCATTAAAATTATTGCATCATCGCTTAAACAACATAATAATTCGTTAAAAATATTATTAAATAATATTAATCTGACAAGAGTCGCACGTAAATGTAATCATAAATTGCAAATTAAATGAAAAATAATATTCTCATAAAATTGAAACATCAAAATTTTACAACAATAAAACGTCTAATCATGAAAATATATCGGTTATTAAAAGCGATTCAAAAAAATAAAAGAAAAGAAACAAAATAATTAAACATCTTAATGAATAATTTAACGATCATAAACTGGTACGAAGAGTGTACAGAGAAGAATCGTTAAAATATTTTTATTAATCTTTATTGCATTTGGTTGCATGGAGAGAGAAACACAGCTGCGATTCATCGGAATAAAAAAAAAAAAAAACAAGAAAAGCAAACAAACAAAAGAGGTTATTTTCTGATAAAACACGAGAACGCTTCGTCTCTTTTAAAACACACATACACACACACACACACACATACACACAAAACTAGCATGTGTATTCCCTGTCATTCATTTCGACGTATAATAAATAGATAATCCTATCATTGAATGGGAGTTCGAGTTCGCCATTTTCTGATCGTAAAACAATGAAGTATGTGAACTCGTCTCATACGTTATGAAAAAAGAAAATAATTTATTTTTTTTTTAAGGAACATACATCAGGTATCAATTGCGAAAAATGTCAGATCGGTTATTACAGACCAAATGGAGTATCACCTGACGCACCTGAGCCCTGTTTACCTTGCGATTGTAGCATTCACGGTAGCACAGGTTACTGCACACCTGACGATTCCTACACACACTTGGGAAAGGTAATTCTTGTCTTTCTTATCTTCCATATATATATATTAATTCATATAATTATAATGCGGTTCTCTCAATAAATCCGTGACAATTGTTATCGTTTGTTCAATCAAATGAATAATCTGTACAGATTTAATTATCGAATTGTTCTAATCAGATAATTCATTTCAATTGATTTGACATATGTAAAAGACATTTATTAGGGTGAACCAAAAGTATACGTGAGTTTATTGTGTTGTTTCAGATAGTGTAACAATTTTTTGCAGTCAATAAAATTACTTTATATATGCAAATGAAATATTAATTTTAAAAAACGCACGAACATTTGATTCCACCCTAATATAATAAGTGAATAGTATATAACACCTATGATGTTCCAGGTAGCAGGTGCCTGCGAGTGCAAATCCGGCTATTCGGGATACAAATGCGATCAATGTGCAGCAGGTTATCGACAATATCCATATTGCATGGAATGTCCGTGCGATTCACGTGGTATACTACCGTCTCACGATTGCGAGGGTGATTGCATTTGCAAGGCAAACGTTGACGGTGAATTTTGTGACAGATGCAAGCCCGGATATTTCGCTATGACCAAGGATAATCTTGACGGTTGCGTATCTTGTTACTGTTTTGGTGCTACTGATCGTTGTACTTCTAGCAAACTCTATTACACTATGGTAAAATCATTTTGTTCTTTGTCTTTATTTTTTTTTTCTTTCTTTTTTTCGTATAAGAAAAAAATAATAAAAAAAAAACTGGTGTGTGTACTTATGTACGCACGTAAGAAGTTATACTTCTTTGCCGTACCAAAACGAATATAACCTTAATAACCTCAAAAATAACTTCAAAAAAAACTTCAAAGAAAAAAAATAACTTAAAAAAAAATAATTATTATTATATATATATATAAGAAAGAATAAAAAAAAGAAAAAGAAAATATCAAAATATAGATATCAGTCCACACTAAATATAAGAGAGATATATCGAATTACTTGACGCGTCAACAGCCATGGCGCGGTTACAGCATTAGTTCTCGCTCGATCATTTAAGTAAAGCAGCGCTGAGTACGATTAGTATTTGTATGGGTGACCCGCTTGAGAAAAAAAGGGGAAGAAGAAGAGAAGACAACTTCATGCCGATACTTGAAATCGCTTTGCCGCGCGTCGTAAATACCGACAAACTTCATGGTGTCGTTTTTCCAGTCGCTCGGAATAAAATCACTCCCCATTACATTTTCCCCAACGCGCCAAAAGAAGTATAACTTCAAAAATTAATATAAAATAAAGTAGTATAAGTATAAGTATAAAAAAAAATAAACACTTCTCGAAAATATAAATCAATAATCTCCGCGAACACGTTGTCGTTGTTGTTTAACATTTGAATGTATTGTTTTGTAGATTTCATCGTTGGAAAATTGGTTGGTAACTGATATGAATGCATCGTTGGGTGTTATACCAACATTCGACACGGACAATGGTTGGTTGACCGTGGCAGCGTACGAGGTCGAGTATGAAAGTCCATACTGGTTGGCACCACGAATCTATACGGGAAATCGTATCTCGTCTTACGGAAGTAATCTCACGTATACGGTCACCTGGGTTGTCATGCGTGGCGACACTAGTGGCAAGCCTACAACAGAACCTAACGTTATTTTGGTCGTATGTATAATTCCTCTTTTTTTCTTTTCTTTTCTTTTCTTTTCTTTTCTTTTCTTTCTTAGAATTCTTTTAGGATTGTATAAAGTGATATACGCGATTTTAGTTCTTCCAAAGTGTTAATTGAAAGTGTACGCAATAAATCTGTGCCGTGTGAAAATATGAAATGGGGATTGCTTTGGTCCTTTACCCGTCCTGTTCATATTTTAATTCTATTTTCTTTTTTTTTTGTCATTTTTTAGGGTAACAATGGCATGCGTATAGCTTACGGTGAAGAACAGTATAACGGTCAGGAGGCGGAGATATCCGTGTCCTTGACCGAGGAAGGTTGGTACCACGTGCGTACTGAAATCCGAGACATTCCGACGAGACTCAAGAGAACTGATTTTCGCGGTGATCCTGTCAATAGAAAACAAATGATGCACGTCCTGGCTGATCTTAAATATCTCATGATAAGAGCACAATATCATTCCGAACAAATCGAAGGAAGGTACGATGGTTTATTTTTAGTCTAATGATTGTTTTAATATCGTTAATTATATCTTGATCAATTTGTTTGTAGTCTTCTGTCCGCAATCCTTCCAATTGGTGAACCAACACTATCGGAAGATGGTACCGAGAGTCTCGTAGAAATGTGCGAGTGTCCTGAAGGATATACTGGTTTATCCTGCGAAAATTGTTCCTGGGGATACGTTAAAGTAACGAGCAATGGTTCTGATCATCGGGATTATCATATTTGCGTTGAATGTGATTGCTATGGTCATGCTGCTTCTTGTGATCTTGTGATGGGCGAATGCAAGGTAAGCTATTGTCGATAAGGTAGGAAATTATAATCATTGGTTTATCTTTAATCGATAATTTTTAATATTTGAATCTGCGTTCATGGTTAAGATAAATGTTGAATTATTTTTGAAGAAAACTATGAATTAAATACTTCCTATTGTTACAATAATTTAAATCTTATGATTGTACTAATTAAATATGTTTTTAAAATTTCGACATTTTGTACTTTAATTCAAATATAAAGTTAGAACCGTTGAATATATCCTATGTCGGTATATACACAATTCTACATTATCGATAATGATAAATGTTTAATAATTTTAACAACAAATAAAAATATCACATACATCAAATTATTTATAAATCATAATATTATAATAAATCTTTATAAATTAATATCACATAAAAAAAATATATAAAAATTACCTACAATTTTAATTACAGAATTGCGAACATCATACAGTCGGTCCAAAATGTGATCGTTGCACAACAGGATATTACGGGATCGCAACAAAAGGAACACCAGAGGATTGTAAAAAATGTGCTTGCCCATTATCCATCGAATCAAATAATTTCAGTCCAAGTTGTCAATTGGAAGATCCTACGGACGATAACAGTGGTTACGTTTGCACTCAGTGTCCCGAAGGATACACAGGCGATCATTGTGAAAGGTAACACAAACAGATAGAAAAAATAATGAATAATTATAAGAAAAATCAAAATCTAAATCATACATCCCATTTAAACTTCCAGTTGCGACGTTGGTTTTTATGGGAATCCATCAACCCCTGGCGGAACTTGCGAGCGTTGTCCTTGCTCGGGTGGACCGTGCGATCAAGAAACAGGACGTTGCTTGGAGTGTCGTGGAAATACGGAAGGTTGGAAATGTGAAAGATGTAAGGAAGCTCATTATGGGGATCCCCTTCGTCAAAATTGTCTTCGTGAGTATCAACCAATAATACAAAGAAACAAACAAACAAAACATTACTTTAGCACGAATGTATCAAAACAAGAAGCGTAGGATGAATTATACGTATGTCCAATTTTGAAAAAACAATCCCAAAAAGACTGTAATAAACATTAGGCTTGTTTTGTGTTCGCAGCATGCGATTGTGACCCCATTGGCAGTAGTTCCGTTCATTGCGATCGGATGAACGGTCAGTGTCCCTGCAAGCCTTTGTTCTCGGGTCGTGACTGTTCCTTCTGTGTTGAGGGTTACGGAAACGTTAGTGCAGGTTGCCAAGTATGTGACTGCGACGTGGGTGCCCTCAACGAACTTTGCAATCCCGTAACCGGTGAATGCAGGTGTACGGAGGGTGTCGTTGGTTCGCATTGCGATAGATGCGACATCGATCATTATGGTTTATCGACGAATGGTTGCCAAGGTAAGTGATGAACCTTAATCCAAATAATTATAAACTAGTCATAATATCATCATTTCGTGTCAAGTGTTAAATCATTAAAACATCAAATATTATCAAATTGGTGGATGAGTAAAATAAAAGGATTAAAGGGGGGGATGGACAAGGGGTGATTATTACGATCACGAAGATGTAATAAATATAATTAAAAAAAAATATAAAAGAAAAAAGTAGGTAATTTATGCGATATTATTAGAACGGGTTGTTAGTAGATCTCGATAAAAGAGAAAGAGCTAACAATAAATTAAAGATTTTAAAAGCTCACGAGTTACGCTTACGAGAAATAACACGAGAGTATATAACGGTCGTAATTCCTGAACAAAATAACGGTGCGTTGAAAAGGGCTGTAAAATGAAAGAAAATTAAAATGAAAAAAAAATAAGAAGAAGAAGAAGTAGAGGAAGAAGAAGAAGAAGAAGAAGAAGAAGAAGTAGAGGAAGAAGAAGAAGAAGAAGAAGAAGAAGAAGAAGAAGAAGAAGAAGGTAAATAAGAATGAGAAGATTCAAAACGCGAACCCGAGTGAGAGGGAGAGAGAGAGAAAGAGTGAGTGAGTTTAAGCCCGAAGGTAGAGGTTACATTTTCGATAAATTAAATAAACAGGACCCCGTAGTGCCGTCATATTTGCAATTCTAAAAGAACGCCTTTGGAAAATTGCTTTTGCTCGCCGAACTCGTTTCGAATTGCATCTTCTTCTTTCTCATATACTTTTTTTCTTCTACTTCTTTTCTTATCCCTTTTTTTTCTTTTTTTTTCTGTAACCATTTAAACGCGACTTAATCAGGCGTTGGTATTAAGCAATAATAATACCGAATATATTTAATACTAAATTATTATAACGTATAAATTATCGTATATATATATATTAAAATTTTTGTCCAGCTATCATAAATAATAACGATAATAAACTAATATATTTATTATTTTCATTGCTATGGAAAAATGTTTATTTATTTTTTTATTTTTTTTCAAGTAATATTTTAACTAAACAAAAATTAAATATAATAATAATAATAATAATAATAATAATAATACGTTCGTATTAATATAATATACGTTCGTGTCAAATAATTATATTCAGAGATATTTTTCATTCAATTAAAAAATCAAATGGAAAATTTGTAGCCCAAAAAAAATCACACACACACACAGACAGACAGACAGTATGGGTTATCACATTTCTCTTACGTATGTTGCCGTTAGAATAATTTTTGTTGCAATAAGGACATAGAAAACGGTAGGTATAGTTTATGGGACTAGCACCTTACCTACCTTGGACTAGCGACAAGAGAACTCGAAGAGTAATGCACCGTATACTAACTCCATATACCTCCTCCTCCCTTCCCCCACTTTTCCTCTCATACTTTCCAACCTTCGAGTTTGTAGCAAAGACCACTTATTCTCTTAAACGAGAATCGTGAGTTCGGGATGGTACTTGAGATTTACAAGTTTCGAACCACCCACTTTTCCTCGTTTCCTCTCTCCAACCCCCCTCCCCTTTCCCACCAATCCTCACTCGTTCCATAAAAGAAATAAAAAAGAAGAAAAAGAGAAGTAGGAAGTATAAGAAGAAAGTAAAATATTTCTCTAATCATAAAATACAGAGTACAAAGTACAGAGTATGTTATTCCTATTATTATTATTATTATTATTATTATTATTATTATTATTATTATTATTTAATGTTACGTTAAACACGATCGTCATTAATTTAATCATACCGGAATAATAATTAAAATATTTGTCATTATTAAATGAAATTTATTCCAGACGACTTTTAAGCGTAGAAAATTGTTTGTAAGTTAGTTAAACGTATTACATCATTATAGTTTCCGTATCGTTTGTGACTGTACTCCCTATACCCCTTTCCACCCCCAGCCATCTTTAAGAGTTGACTACCAGCTAAGAATCCCATAAATCGCAATCATTCTCTCTAACACTGCGTAAAACTTGTCTCTCGTGTTTCTCTCTCGTCATTTTCCATACTCAACTATATATATATATATGTATGTATATATTCACGATGATAAACATTCCAATGTTTTCAAATAAAATAACAAGGAGGAAAAAAAAAATAAAATTCACAGACCAGTGTAATCTTATTATAAAATATTATCAATATAATATTACTTACTAGCTCGATTATTTTCTCATTGTCAGATAATTCTTATCTAACTGTTCAACATTAGAAATCAATTCACACAGTGTTAACTGATTAAATATATATATAGATATTTAACTATACAAACATTCCAATGTGTGTTAGGATAATAAAAATAAGAACTAAAATCGACTATTAAATATTTTTAAAAGTATTATCAAATAATATTACCATCGCATTCGCTTATTCACTTTCTCTTTCTATTTCTCTTACACTCTTACACATTTCTTATCGTATGAATTAAACATTAGAAATATCAATTCGTAATGGTAAATAATCTAATATACTCACTACGATAGACATTCCAACGTTAGAATAATAAAAAGAAAAATATTAAACGAGCTGTTGGTATTCTTAAATATTATCACTAATATTACCATCTCTTTCTCTCTCTCTCTATCTCTATCTTTTTCTTTTTCATTCTCAGATATTTCTTATCGTTCGATTCAACATTAGAAATCAATTCATAGTTCTGACTAATCTAATATATTCACTGTGAAATAGACATTAGTATAGTAGAATTAATAAATTATTATTATTATCAATGATATCAATATTTTTATCTCTCCCATAAAATGCTATTTATTATAACACTTATATATCAGTATTTTGTAATTTTTCTATGTGTGTATGTGTTTTTTTTCATTCACGAGGCTAATAAATTAACACTTTACTATGATAAATATATATAATTGCAAATAAAAAAGAAATAAAATTTATATCCTTTTGTTTCCTAAATATTATGAATTATATTCACATACACACACACAAACACACACATAAATACTCATAAATTACTCATCATTAAATTAAACGTTAGATTTAATTTAAATAACTAACAAATCAAATTTCTAAATACTTGCTTATAAAATCTTACTTTTCTAAAAAATTATTAATAACGTAAACATATTCTTATCATATTCATTTCATATTATAAGAAGCAAAAAATTCATAATGAATTTAATTCAAATATTAAATACATTTCAATCTTACAATTTTATTGTTCAACATCAGCAAATTCATAAATCTAGGATAACGTCGTCACGTTTCTGGATGTATTAAAAAAAGAAAACAAAAAAAGGAAAAAGATATAAAATAAAATGAATCCTAGTTAAACAATTAAAAACATCAATGTCAAACACTCATCGTATTACTAACTAATTTATTTTAACGTCATCACTTTTCTGAATGTATCTAGAAAAAAAAAAAGAAAAAGAAAAAAAGAAAAATTGAAAAAAATTCGTTTCTACTATACCATCATCATCATCATCATCATCATCATCATACACGGAATATTTGTAGTATGGTATTTGAGAATAGATCGTATAGTAAAAATAATACTACTTTTTTTTCGAAAGGAGAAGATTCGTGCTGAACGTTTGCTATCTCGATGTGCCCTTTGCTTGCTTGCTTGCTTGCTTTCTTACTTGCTTTCTTACTTGCTTGGCTACCTACGCTTCGAGACGACTCTCCCACGCGAGCCTAAGTCGCGTTTTACGGCTCTTAAGTATACACATATACATATACACATATATATATATATAAAATATATATTTCAAACATGTGTATTTATAACCATACACATTTATACTTAAATATATACATTTAAAGATATACAAGGTAAAAATATACACACACACATATATATATATATATAGTACATCTATTCATACACATACATACATATATGTGTATAGACAAATACACGTATAGGCATAAAGTTATACAAGTTAGAAAGAGACATATATATAGTACACGTGTTCATACATTTATACATACATTCATACATACATACATACATACATAAATATCATATATGCATATAAACAAATACATGTATAGAAGTTAGAAAGAGACATATATATATATAGAGAGAGAGAGAGAAAAGGCGTTCTCAATATCATCGTATATTCTTTTCTAACGGGCCAACGTTTTATCGCGACAGCACCGTTCCTTTTCCTCTAACTTATCTCGATTTCTCGCTTCCTGTTAAGCACCATGAGACACCTTCCTGAAATCCTTTTCCGTTTCAAAGCCTCTAGAACATTCTAACATTTAATTCGAGCTTCATTTGCGCACGAGATTTCATACCTAAATATATATCGAATTATCTTATCCATTTTACAAATCTTAAAATATTATCCGATGGTTCGTTAATTGTTATTATCTATACACGTTAACGTGAAATTATAAAATCGTACCTATGTTTACATCCATTATTGTATTACTCTAATCGTACACACAACTACACGTTCATTCTTATTCCAATAAAAAAGTAAAACAATTATTCAAATATTTTACGATCTAAATTTAAATATCTTTGATATCTCGAGATCTTATGCGAGATTTCATACCTAGATATATATATAATATCTCGGAAACGCATCGAATTAACTTATCCACTTAACAAATCTTAAAATATTATCCGATGGTTCGTTAATCGTTATTATCTATACACGTTAACGTAAAATTATAAAATCCTCACCAATGTTTTATATTCATTATCGTATTACCTAATCTCATTCCAATAAAATCATATTCTCATTTCAATAAAAAACGGGAAAAACAATTATTCAAATATTTTACGATCTAAAATTCAAATTATTCATATCTTCGATATTTCTGTTGTTATCACAAAAATTAAAAAAAAAAAAAAAAGAAAGAACGATATAAATCGCCAATAAAATACGATGATTATATGAAAAATAAACACAGATAGATATTATTCCTGATTATTTTAATATTCATCATAAGAATTACCATAAATGGTTGATACTAACATACGATCCCTAACGTCAATCATAAATCATCATTTTCTCAAACGAATTCATGACAAGCCACACACAAACACATAATACGCGCGTGTATATATGTATATGTGTATATGTATGTGTGTTTCTAGGATAGAGTACACTGTTATAATTAACTGTCGGTCTATCTTAAAAAAAAGGAAAAACAAGAATTGGACTTTATTAGCATCTACACATACATTTCTGCCGAAGGCTCGTCAGTAAAACACGCTTCCTTTAACCCTGAAATAACTTTCTCTCTCTCTCTCTCTCTCTCTCTCTCTTTCTCTTTTTCTCGTGTTGATAAACCAACGAAGCAGGTACGATGATGCATCTAAGGAAGGAGGTTGTTGTACAACTAAAGCAAGCAACCTCTCCTCTTTTCTAGTCTTATTAATGTTTGCACTGCATCCCTCCTATCCCCCCACACCCCCCTCACCCTTACCCTCTACCACCATAACAATTATCTTCACTTTTTTTCTCTTAAAATGATTCTACGAAATAATTACTTCATTATGACGATGAAAAATTAGGTACGATAATTATTTTAAGTAATTCGATTAACATTTTCTTGTTAATCCAATTAATTATATAATTAACGATTTGTTGATTATTATGATTGTATATTTATATATATTATAAAGAATAATTAGATTTAATTTATTTTACGATTTATTTGATAATATAAATAATTTGCATATATATTAATATGATCTATATGATGTATATTTCATTACAGCAATAAAAACCAACATATGTTTTTTAACAATAATATTTAACCCTTTTACGGAAAAAAAATTACATTTTTACAACATACTAATCAATCTTACTTAAAAAATTTATCAAAAGCTGTTAGATGATTTTAGAACGAAAAATAAAAATGTATATTATTTAAAATTTAATTTAATATAATTATATATATATTTATTATAAGATTATTTATTTATTATCTTTTGTAAAAAAAAAAAAATTAAAAGATTCATTTTATCATCTTTTCTGTCATCTGTATGCTATTTGTTATATATTACCGAACAAAAAACAATAATTAATATTCTTGCTTCATAAAAGGGTTAAATTATATATATATATAATATATATAGGAAACAAAATTTGAAATGAATCAAATTAGTTCAGTTCGTAAATCTAGTATTAAAGAAAAGTTTTTAATTTAGATTATCTAGCGCCTTGTTTCGGTAGATTATTTATCGCGTTTATTACGTATCATGGCACACTATACTCCCACTTATGTTAAAAGTAATCGCGTTTCAGGACGACGGTTCGCGAAGCGTTAATATACGCCCCGTGGACGTCACGCAGAGACGAGATGAATTTACATCTCGTGCTCGTTTTGTCGGTAAACATTAAAGTTACTTACTCCTAACTACATTCCTTTCCCTCCCGCCCTCTTCTTACTACTTTCCCCTTGTCGCAAATATTTATTATAATATATTATACTTCCTTATATTCCGTAATCTTTCTAATCATTTCTAATTTCACATTCACATACCAAAACTTTCTTAAAATAAAACAAAATAAAAAAAAATAAAATTCAATTCGAACGATTAATTTCAATTAACCAACCTATACGTTAGATTTTATCTTATTATTTACACTAATTATTAATCTTTTACTCGCGTTGCAAAATTTTTTTCAAACAAAAATAATATAATCTATATATATATATACATATTTATTATAATATATTATACTTCCTTATACTCCATGATGTTTTTTATAATTTCTAATTTCACATTCGCATAGAAAAACTTTCCAAAAATAAAAATAAAAATAAAAATAAAATTCTATTCAAACGATTAATTTCAATTAACCGACCTATGTATTAGATTTTATCATATTATTTCTACTAATAATTAATCTTTCATTCGTGTTGCAAAAATTTCCTTCAAACAAAAATAATATAATATAAAATAAAAATAATTAAAAATTTTTTTTTAATTAAAATAATAATAAAAAAAAAATAATAATAATGATGATGATGATGATGATGATGATCCAAAAGAACTCTCCTCCCCGGTTATCCCCTCCCCCAAAAAAAAAAAATATTATCGTCCTAATAAATGATTGCAGATCTCTAATCGGATTAACTTGCACGCATTAGAAATTGTCCCGAAAAACATTGTAAATATACAAAGAAAGGAATGGAATAAAAAAAAATAATAATAATAATATGCAAAAGACCCGGATCTTTATCCGTTGGTAATATTCAAAGGCGCCTTAAGACGGCCTTATCGAAGCTTAGTCGGCATAATTAACGCGTCTGGACGTGCTTAAAACACCGTGCTCGTGACTCCAAGTACGTTGCTAGCTAATAAGCCTTGTATTTTCCATGCACGAGAATCCTTTTGGTTTGCGTGAGAGTCCCATTTCTATCCACAGATACGTATTACAGTTTTTTTTCTTTCTTTTTTCCTCTTCGCGTTCTTCTTTACCTATCCTTAGAACAAAAATAATAGTAATTGCCAAGTGTGAACATATTCGTGAACGTATTATCTTATCGTTTCTTTTAGAATAATTTGAGAGAAGAAACAATAATACAATAATGAAACGAATCGAAGGAAAATTACTTCATTGGTGAATTAACAAATGCATTTAATTAATAATAAACAAAATTCTGATATGATATAATATATTTTCGTTACATCTACGAGAAGAATAATAGTTTTCGTATATTTTAATTAAAAAAATTATAATTGTTATAGGTATAAACAAATTATCATTATTCAATTATTTTCGATTTAAATTGAATCAAAAGAGAATGTCTTCATTGGTAAATTAATAAATGCATTAAATAATAATAAACAAAATTCTAATATGATATAATATATTTTCGTTGCATCTATAATACGAGGAAAAGTAGTTTTGTAGTTTATAATAAAAATTATAATTTATATAGGTATATATATACATATACAAAAAAAAAAAAATATAAATGAACAGCATTATCAGCATTCCAACCACTTTCTATTTAAATTTAAATACACATTTAGGCAATATTTAAATTTATTAGAAACAACTAATAATTTCCTATGTAATCCTAGTATTACGAAACAAGCCAGACAATTTTCCCCTTACTAGAAAATATTTTTCCCGGTTAGATCATTATTAGCTAACATGAACGTTTAAATCCTTGGCTATCTCAAGAATCATAACGAGAACCTGAAGAGACTCGTAAAACGTGCAAAAGCAGTTGCCCCTTGTGTTACTTCTCTCTCTCTTTCTCTCTAACTCTCTGCTATTACTACTACTTGACTTTCATCTTTTACGAGAGTGTGTTTCTTTTTTTAAACTATATCTATCTATCTTTCTTTATTTTCTATGGCAATAAATAAAATAATATGCGCATGGTTGCACATAATATAGGTGTTATTATACAAACGAGAACAATCGTAGTAGAAGAAGAAGAAGAAAATGATGATAAGTTTAAATTTTCTTCGTATACACGGTGTATACGTGTGTTATATATATGATATATGTATGTATATGTGTAAATGTTTCTTCACGTTCCATGCATCTATCTTTAAGAAATCTTCTCTTCTTCTTTTTACTCTATTTTGCAGCTTTACGACCATTACGCGCCGTCCCATTCGTGCCACGTGAAAAGTTATCGCACCGATATGAGAATCACCTTTATGACGAGACTGAATGCTTCTTCTTTCTTACCATTCACATATATTTCTTCTATATTTTTTTCTTTTCTTCTTCAATACTATTTTTAATCTTCACCCCTATTTAATTTTTATATATTTACGATAAACGATGTATTTATTGACTACGTACTAAATATCTTTTTTTTTTTTCAATCCATTTATCATCCTAATTTATAATCACTTATATCATTTTATTAATCATTCGTGATAAATGGCTTACAATTGTTATTATTATTATTATTATCAATCATCAAATTTATTTGTACAATATTATATCTATGTAAATTGTTGATATTATAAACGAATTATTAAAAACAAAACAAAGATGATTAATAATTGTATTTGTTTCAAATATTTATTTCTCGATACGACAATTCTCTATCGAAAGTTATTTTTCGTTCGTTCTTTTAATTATATATAACATTTATTTAAATCATCTAATTAGTGACTGAACCCTGAACGCATTTGTTCGCTCGAAGAACTCTCCCAATAAATTCGAGCTTCAATTGTTTAAAAAATCGAGAGGGCCCGGGGATTCGACCCAGGATCTTTCGCATACCGAAAGAACGCTCTACCACTTGAGCCACGAAGACCTATTAAATTATCTGTATATATATAATAGGTGGATACAATTATTAACAATTATTGACAATTATCTATTTATATATTATATTATTATTTAATTTCGTACACGCACCTTGATAAATTGATAATAACAATTGCACTTATTAATATGAAAGAATAAATTAATCTAATACTTCTTACCTAACTATCTTTCGAATATATATTTTTATATACTTTTTATTTTTACACTAACAATAGAATTCAACTAAGAATTCATGTTAAGGTAGATATAACCGAATAGCATTTCACTGGTTCTTTTCATAGACGAGAGGTCGTCCATAGAAAGGTTCGACGAATCAAGACACAAAGCTTTCGCGTTTCCATTCAAATTGGTTGATCTCTCTTTCTCTCTTTCTCTTTCTCATTCTCTTTCTCTCTTTGACTTTTTCTTATATTCCACCCACGCATATACTTTGCTATCTATTCGTAGGATCTAACAGAAGAGAACGAGAGACAGCTTATTCGATCAGTAAGTAAGAAAATAAAGATGCTGATTTTATAACAAATGAAAGTTACTCTAGGTATGGTATCGTGAAAAAAAAAATAAAAAGGATTAATAAAAAGAAAAAAAAGAAACACACATTTATATAAAATATCCAAATCAAAAGATCCAAATCTAAACGCGCGGGCGCGTATTATTATAGAATAAAATCAATGAAAATATTATTATTATCGTATTTGTCGATTTTATTCTTTTTTTTTTTTTTGTCTTTTTATTTTAAACACGAATATACACCGTACTCTCTTATTGTAGATAAATATTTAAATAAATGGAAATCTACGAAGTACACTTCGAAACGTCAATGTTATTTTTTATGAAAATGATTCTAATCTTTTATCATATAACATCTTTGAAAAAAGTAAATAAAAGAAAAATCAATAAAAATGAAGAAATAAAAACAAAAGGAAACAAAACAAAACAAAATAAAACATAAAATAAAATAAAATAAAATACAATAAAATAAAATAAAATAAAAAATAAATAGAAGAAATAATAAGATAGGATTCGATTCTCGTATACTTTATCGATTTTAAGGTACGATAAAGGACATTGGCATCCTTTTTAAAATAAGCCGCAAACAACTTGGCGCGAGATCTTAGCTACCGATAAAAGACCATCCACCAATCGCAATGGACAATGACGTTTCGTGATTCCTCTCCTTCTTCTTTCTCTTCTTCTTCTTCTTATTCTTCTTCTTATTCTTCTTCTTATTCTTCTTCTTCTTCTCTTATTCTTCTTCTCTCTAGCAGGTTTCTCTCAGAGTTCGCGGTTTCGAGTCACAACTTCTCTATCTGTTCAATATCTTTGTTTCTTTCACTCTTATAGTCTTCTTACCCGACAAAAACTCGACGAAATCGCGGAATGCTGTTTCGAGGGATCCCTAAACGTAGGCGTGGATTTCCGATAACTATGACTGCCCTGCCCTGCTGTCTATCTTTGATAGTACTACCTCCTTAACTTGATTTCTAATCAATTTTTCCCCACCCCTCAATCCAATTCTACGATTTACAATCCTGATTATTTCAATCGAACATCGATCAAAATATATAATCATTCCGTTGATCTTATTCGACTATTTTTATTATTATTATTAATATTATTATTATTATTATATTTACATACACGATGCGAAATATAAATAACATTGTAATTCAAACATATAATAAATAAATAAATAATATAAAAATAATAATAAAACCATATATGTAACACGAAGAGATTATTGTATCCAAAAAAAATGCTAGTTTCCAAATTTCGGATCTAAACTCAAGTACTATCTTTTTAACTTAACTTCTAATCAATTTTCTCCCTTCCACCACCACACCTCATTCTACGATTTACAATACAATCCTGATTATTTCAATCAAATATTAAATAAAAATGTAAAATCAATCCGTTGATCTTATTCGTCTATTATTATTATTATTAAATTTACACACGGTACAAAATATAACAAATAAATAAATGAATAATATAAAAAATAGTAATAAAACCATAACGAAGATTATTGTATCCAGAAAAAGTGGTTGTTTTCAAATTTCGAATCTGTACTCACTGGATCCTCGTAAGGGCCACCCAATGCTAAAGATTTACTCAACATATATATATATATATCTTTCTCTCTTTCTCTCTTTCTCTCTCTCTCTCTCTCTTCTCTTTCTCTGTAAAGTCCATCGATTTCTTCGTTGTCGACCTCCCAATTTGGTAAGTCGTGCTAAAAACGTCGCATCGATTTCGAACCGAACAAACGCTGCACTCTCGACACACTAAAATTCCATTCCGTAAGGGTCCTCTATCCCTTCCTACCATTCCTCTTTCCATTTTCAAATCTTTCACAACCAAAAATTATTCAACAGTTAAACCCCCACCCCACCTTACTTTCCCCCTTCACTTTCAATTTTTGTTTCGTTCTTTTTTCTTTTTTACATAATTCGCATTAATTCTAAAAATATTAGAAACTTGTAAATTATTTGCATTTGATTACACATTTTCATTTTTTTTCCTCCCCCCTCCCCTCTCTCTCTATATATGTATCTGTCTGTATCTGTCTCTGTCTCTTTTCAACATATATATACAATCAAATATATACAAATATACATAGAATCCTGATAATTTCAATCGAACATTGATAAAAATATATAATCATTCCGCTGATCTTATTCGATTACTTTTATTATTATTATTATTATTACATTTACATACACGATACGAAATATAAATAACATTGTAATTCAAACATATAATAAATAAATAAATAATATAAAAATAATAATATTATATATATATAAAAATAATAATAATATAATTATATATATGGGATCAGCTTTTCCAGCAAGCACGTACACACGCTAATGATGCAATCGGCCCCTCAGATACCCCGACTGACTTGTCTTCCTTCTTTCTCTCTCTCTCTTTCTTCCCCTCCCTCCCTTCCACCACCCTTGCTCCTTATTTCCTCACTACTTGGTCCTTAACTCCTTATATACCCACCTGACTGTACGAGTCTGCACGTCTCGTCCAGTCGCGCGTGGGTCGACATTATAACGGGTGACACTTATCCTTTAAACAAAATCCCTCAATAGTATTTAACCGATCGTATTTAATCTATTTGATCGTCAATCATTTTTTTTCTTTTTCCAACGATTTATTTATATCATTTTACGATTAGAAAGATATTATAATGAAAAACATTTTCTATACTTGTTTATAAAGATAAATGGGATAATTATTACTTTAAATTAAAATATTTATTTTAATTTGTATTATATTTAGAGATGAATTATTATACAAATCGATCGAAAACGATTAGATGATGATTTTGTTTTATTGATATTATGATTATATCAAATTTGTTTCAAGAATCAATATTTAATTCAGTCTATATCATCTATCAAATATTGTTTCAATTATCTCTAACTATCTCCATTTTTTACCTAATATCTTTTATAATTTCTTAATTATTTATGTATTCGTCTCGTAAAATAAAATACAAATAAAAATAAAATATATTATTTAAATTAGTATAATAAAATATATTATTTTAATAATTAAATATATTATTTAATTTTTTATTATTATTTAAATTATTATTTAAATTAATAAAATATATTATTTTAATTATTATTTAAATATATTATTTAAATTATTATTTAAATTAATTAATAATATATTATTTTAATTAGTTAAGGAACGATTTGAATTAGGAAAATATTTATGACACCCGTTAGGTGGCCAGTATCTCAACACCTGGCTGTAACATGTTCAGGATTCTTGGTAAGATCCGAGCTCTGGCCAGTATAACGTTAATGTATCGT